>NC_058132.1:378249508-378352164 GCF_016433145.1 Gracilinanus agilis | reverse complement strand
TCATATATATATATATATATATATATAGAGAGAGAGAGAGAGAGAGAGAGGGGGGGGGGGAAGGGAAAGAGAGAGTTATGTTTTTGTCCAAATCTTTGATTTCATCAGTGTGTAGAGTTTCATATTTGGAAAATACCATTACCAGTGCATATGGGCCACTTTTGCCATTCAAAGTTGCTTTGAATACTAAGAAAGAATGTGCCTTTATATTGGTCATGAGCTAATATATGTCAGAGACAGGCCTGGCATTTGTTTTCCTGATTCTAAGTCTAGCTCTTTTCTCTAAGCCATGCTACTTTTCTTTTATGTGTTAGAATACCTCTCACTTTATTTTTTTGTATTTTTCAAAAACAAAACCAAAATTTATTAACAAATCTGGGAATTCACCAAAACTAAATTGATTTTTAAATTGTCAGTCTAAAAGAATCATGAAGAAAAATGCAATGTTATTACAGAAACATACCTGGGAAAGAATCATGAATCTTTGCAAATCAGAAGCTGAGATTAGAATTATAATTCCTGAATAAATCACCATTTTGGCACTGAAAATGGTGCATGTCCACAGCAGTTTTCATCCAGCATTTTCTAAAACTCAAAAAAAAATCCTTAAAAAATGCTTTCTTTTCTTGGTATTAGCAGAAAGTATTTTATCCTATCCTTTCTTTAGTAAGACCTCTATTTTTTCAATTGCTCCTTTCTATCTCCTTTAGATCATCTGTCAGATAACTATCTCTGGCTTTGATGTAAGCTGGGGTCTGAGAAGCAGAAATTTTATCTCCCTTGATTCAAGAGTTCTTGAAGTCTCTCCTGCTATAAGTACTTAATGCTTTCCTTTTTACAATTTCCTTTTCCATCTTTGCTCTCAAATGGTTCTATCCCAGTGCTTCTTAACGCGACCTTTTCACCTTCATTCATATTTGTGCTGATCTGTATGCCTTATTGTTTTTAATTGCCTTTACTGTTTCTCTATCTCTCTTTCCTGATATGTGCTTCTCTTCATCTAGGGCAGGAATCTGCAACCTTTTTGGCCATGAGAGCTATAAACGCCATATTTTTTAAAATGTAATTTCGTGAGAGCCGTACAGTGCTCACAGTGCGCGCTCCTGTAACAGTGCCTGAAAAAAAATTGACTTTATGGCTCGTGCAGAAAGATCCATATCTGGCCCTCAAAAGAGCCAGACATGGCTTGAGAGCTATACGTTGCTGACCCCTAATCTAGGGGCTACTAACTACTTTTCTTCAGACCTTTTATACATCTCACTGTGGGTCTTTTCCTTTCTTTTTTTTCTCTTTTTTCTTAATTTTCACATCAACAATTTCTATACTATGTATATTTGTATCTCCCAGCTTTTCTCTGAGCAAATACCCTGCTCATATTCATTCTATGGTAATCTTTGTCCAAATTGGTAGTGACACCTGAGGAAGAAACATCTTAATTGGTTCCTATTATTTGCATAAATCTTCCACAAAATACAAGATGGGTTTTAACCTTACTAATGAATAAACATGGTAGCCTATACAGGTGAAGTGTTAATTACTTATGTTAGTTAACATTTTTGAGTGACAGCTGTGATATAGGTGAGCTGTCAAATTTGAATGTTCCTTTTTTCAGAGTTGTTCTTCATTAATCCAGCCCATGGTTTTTCAGCCATCTAATTTGACACCACAGTCATTTGGAAAATGCTTTTCTGCCTTGAAGGCAGCATTGTTGTTTTTTTTATCCTTTGCAGAAGATAATCTAAACTTCATCAAATCCTTTAACCCATTAAAATGATCTTTTGTCCTTGTGCCTTCAGCGATAGTAACATTTCAAGACAAATAGGAGATGTTGTAGGCCCTATAAAGGACACAGGGAGTGGAGAAAGGTTGGGAAGGACAGTGGAGAAAGTGGTGCTGATCTTGGAGAAATGAAAAGTGAATCTTCTGTCCTCTCCCCTCTTTCTATATATAAACATGTCGTATATAAACATGTTATTATATACACACATATATCTAGCATTTGTATATATACACATATGTTCAAATTTTAAAATGCTATGTGGATATCTTTGTGTATTTGTCTATATCTAGCATATATATAATTGTGCTATAATATTTACACATTTAACTTTCACAGCTTCAAGCATTCATACAATTTTATTAGGAACCTCATTTTCACTTTTGCATTAGCAACACACACAATTGCAGCTATGTGCAGTAGAGATAGTGTCAGAGATGGTGTCAAGAACTTTCCAATATCGGAGTCTTCCAGAAGCAGCAACTAAAGTCACAGAAACCTCTCCTTTAGATTTCAGAGGGTGAACAAAACAGAATGGCTACTGAAGTATAGTATACAGTGTAAGCCCCCACACTGCCATTTGACATGGTAAAAGATAAGTTTCAGGTTAAAAATGTTTTCATTTTAGGAATTTTATTTGCTGTATAGTATTTGTGGAACTAGACATTTCATGTATTATGAGAAATAAATACTGTCTCTGAACTCAATGTGGTGTTTTTTTTTATTGAGATGTTAGCATAAAAGATTACAGAAAACTTGGGAATTCCTAGAGAGAAAAAAATGTATATTCTTAATCTTATTTTGTGTATTGCATTTTATGGGTTATTTAATAGTTACTGTATGATAAAAGATATATTATCAAATTAATGTTTTATTATAAAGAATTATAAATAGAAAAGTGTATTTTCAGCAATCTCTAGGAAAAGACTAGTTTTTAGCGATCATGGGAACCTAACTCCTACTTTTCATAGGTTTGATGTAATATTTTTTGCAATTTTTATTTTCTCATCATTTTCTAGTACATCACCACTGCAAAAGTTGAGAGGATTATCTATATATGTGTATACACATACATACACATACAAATATACATTCACACCCACATGTATACACATATATACACACATATCTGTTTTTTTTTAAATTTATGCGACTTTTCAGTATTATTTTTTTGGTAAACTTACTTAATAACAGTATCTGACATTACCCCTTTAAAATGGCCAAGTTGAAATGAAATACATTAGGTTAATATTAAAAATTATTCTCATTTCTTAATGTATATTATAAATAGTGGGGAAGATGTCAGTGGCATAATACATGACAGAAGAAAATTAATATTTGAAAATACTTTGTGATTAAAATAACTCTTAAAGTAAATTTTCCCAGATACATAATAGAGGACTATTCATGTTCTTAAAGTTTTGTGTGGGATCAGCTAGATGGCTCAGTGAATATAAAGCAAGGACTAGAGAGAGGTGGTCCTGGGTTAAATTTTGACCTCTGACACATTTTAGCTGTGACTTTGGGAAAGTCACTTAACCTAATTGTCTACCCCCATGTTGACAAATCTATGACATGTGAGCCATAGGGGGCTTCTCCCCTCCCCCTCTCCAGGTACACCTAAGGACTTTTCTCACTGCAACTGCCCCTCTGCCCAGCAGCCCAATGGGAGCACTTCCTCCCTCTCTTGTCTGGGTTAGGGTGGGTAGGGGAGGCTCACATGTGTCATGAGGGTTGTAGTTTGGGTACTCTGTCTCTAAAAGGTTCACTGTTATTGGCCCAGCCCTTACCGTTCTTCGACATTGGAACTGATACTTAGTATCTATTCAAGACAGAGGTAAGGATTTTTTAAAAAAGATTTGAGTGATGGTATTTCCTGTTTGGAATTTATGAAAGATATCATGATACTTTCTCCAGCAATTTACAAAAGATTTTAATCTTTTACATAGTCTAAATCCTAGTTCATACTCTTTTAGAATGCATTTGATCAATTAATTGGTCAGTCAGCAAGGATTTATTAAGTGCATACCATATGCCTGGCATTGTATTAATACTGAGAATACAAAAAGACAAAAGATAGTCTCCAATCTCAGGGAGATCATAGTCTAATACAGGAGACAACATGCAAAAATAGTTATGTTCAAACAAGGTACAAACAGGATAATTTGGAGATAATCATCTCAAGAGATTAAAGGCCTCTTTCAAGTTCTTTTAAACATCTCAAGTGCCTTAATACAATTTATGAATGTCAGTCTGTTTTTTGACTCACACACCACATGATTGACTCACCTCCTATTTTGTTCATCCAATTTGAATTGAAAAAATTTGAACCCCTTCAAAATGCATTATTCTGTAATTAGGTTATATATGAACATGTACTATGCATTGCATTTTAGAGTTACTCTTATATTTCTCAATTTTCTTTCTTTACAAGTTGATTTTGATAACTTATTTTCTAAGTAATATATCTTCAGAAGTGTTCAGTGCTTTTTGAGTCACCCAATACATAATCTTGATGATATCCTTTAAGGTGTTTCTAGTTTCTAAATTATAAATCTTTGTTGGTAATGTGCCTCGGTCACCATGCAACTCTCCACTATAGTCTTTTAGGTAACTTGAAATTTAGATTATTCAGAAGTTGTAATTAAAATAGTAGTCTTCCTTAGTAAATACTCTCTCCTAGCATACTCTTTGCCAAGCTATGATCATCTGTACCTGGCACTATAATACTGAAATAGGGTTTTTGTGGAAGTTAACTTTTTTTTTTACTGATGAATAATAATTACTGACATGAGAGAGAGCACAACCATCTAGTTTGATTTTATTGAAGATCTCTCCACAGGCTAAGCTCCATGAGTATTTTCACTGGCTATCTCCCATGCCTAAAATGTTCTCCTTCTTCCTCTCTGTCTCCTAGTTTCTTTGCCTTCCTTTAAGTATCTGCTAAAGTACTTCTTCAAGAAGCTTTTCCAAAATTCCTAAAAAAAAGCATCAAGACCAGATGGATCCACAAGTGAATTCTACTAAACATTTAAAGATCAACTAATTACATTAATATTATCCAATTATATGATATTAAATAAATACATTATTTGAAATAATAGGTAAAGAAGAAATTTAACTGAACTCCTTTTATGAAACAAATATGATATCAAGCAAGGAGGAGCAAAAACAAAGAAAGAAAATTATAGACCAATTTAATTAATTTATATGGATGCAAAAATCCTAAATAAAATACTAGCTAGGAGACTACAATAATGTTACCACAAACATATATTATGACCACACAGGATTTATACCAGGAATGAAGGGATGATTTACTATAAGGAAAACTATCAACATAAATGAAAAAACAACAAAATCATTGGATTCTATCCATAGATGAAGAAATAACATTTGTTAAAATATAATTCATTCCTAATTAAAAAAAAATTGGGCTTCCACATTAAGATGGTAGCAGAGTAAAAAGGAGCTGCTTAACCTCTCCTAACCCACACATATAAGACTCCTCAAGAGGACATAAAAACAAATCCAGACGAATGAAGGGACCGCACAATATGGCACAGCATTGAAGGTACGTGGGATTGGGGCATTTCCATGCTATAAGGTGGTGAAATAGCTCTCACTTAAAATGTGAGATGAGCAACCCCCTAACCCCACGCCACCCACAGGGCCAAAGTCAGCTCACAAGTGTTAGAGCAACTTTGGGGCATCCATTAAGTCCTTGGCACCTACCTGGCATCACCAGGGCCTGTTCCTGAGAGCAGCAGGACTTAAGATGCCAAGAAACTAAAGAACTCATGGACTTTGAACACAGACCTTGAGCACAGATGCAGATCCTGAGCACAAGCATGGACCTTCAATGGGGACCCAGTGCAGAGGGGTGCATGACTGTGGAAGCAGCGCCCTGACACTATTAAAGGAGCTTCAGGCAGAGGAACAAGCAATGGGATCACTAGGAGGCTTGACTTTGAGAACAACTAAACCTGAGACCTCTAGAGCCTAAAGAATGCAGACAGAACCTGGGAGTGAGGATAAAGCTGAGAGGGCACTGGGTTAAAATGGCAAACCAGACACAACCCCAGAAGAGAAAGATCAAGAAGAAATCTTTAACTCTTGACAACTTTTACACAGGAAAAAATCCAGACAACAGAGCAAACAGCAGAGGAAAACAAACAAGTAACCATATCCAAACCTTCCCAAAAAAATGAAAACTGGTCACAAGCCCCTGAAGAGTTCAAATCTGAGATTGTGAGAAAGATAGAAGCAATCTGGCAAGAAAATAAGAGTTTAAAAGGCAGAATTTCACAATTGGAAAGTGAGGCTCAGAAATGAAATGAATTGATAAGCAAATTGAAGACCAGAAATGACCAGCTGGAAGCCTTGAAGAACCAAACAGACCAGATTGAAAAGGAAAACCAAAAGATTATAGCCAAAAACCAGGTTCTAAAGGCTAGAATTGGGCAATTCAAAAAAGATGCCCCCAAATCAAAAGAATTGATAAGCAAATCGCAGACCAAAATTAAACAGCTAGAAAATAGGATAGACCAAGTCAAAAAGGGTAATCAAAAGAATATAGCAGAAAAGTAGTCTCTAAACGAAAGAATTGGGCAATTAGAAACCAATGACCTCTCAAGACAACAAGGACAAGTAAAACAAAGTAAAAAAAAACTGATGAAATAGAAGGAAACATGAAATATCTCAATGAGATATTGACAGATCAAGAAAACATGTCTAGAAGAGACAATTTGAGAATCATTGGGCTTCCTGAAAAAGTAGAAATTAATAGAAATTTGGACTCCATACTAAAAGAAATTATTCAACAAAACTGCCCTGAAGTTCTACAACAAGAGGGAAATATAGACATTGAAAGGATGCATAGATCACCCTCTACACTAGACCCTGAAAAGACAAACACCAGGAATATAATAGCCAAATTCAAGAGTATCCAAGTAAAAGAAAAATTTTTACAAGAAGCCAGAAAGAGACAATTCAAATACCAAGGAGCACCAATCAGGATCACACAGGATCTGGCAGCCTCCACGCTAAAAGACTGCAAGGCTTGGAATATGATATTCAGAAAGGCAAGATAACTGGGTCTACAACCAAGGATCACCTACCCATCAAAACTGACTATATACTTCCAGGGGAAAGTTTGGGCATTCAACAAGATAGAAGATTTCCAAGTACTTGCACATAAAAGACCAGTACTAAATGGAAAGTTCAATATCCAACCACAAAAATCAAGAAAAACATGAAAAGGTAAATAAGAAATAGAAGGGAAAGAAAGAAAACTCTTATTTTCAAATTTGCCTCTTTTAGGGCTTCAATAAGATCTAATTATTTGTATTCCCATATGGAGAAATGTTTTGTGTAATTCTCTGTAGTGAACTCTATTCACTATTATAGTATCCACTATTATAGTAATTAGGAGAATTATACACAGTCAGAGGCTGGAGTACTAAATGGTCTAAGACAATATGCGGGTGGGTGGGAAAGAGGGAGGTGAATATTAGATTGCACCAAGAGAAATGAAAAAGAAAAATAGGATATTCTATACCACACAAAGAGGGCATGGGAAGGGGAGGAGACAAATATTAATATAAGAAGGAGAGGAAGAGAGCATTAAGAGGTAATTTTTAAACCTTACTATCAGGGGAATTAACCCTGAGAAGGAAGAGTAGTTATATCCATTTGGATATAGAACACTATCTAACCCTACTGAGAAAGTCAGAAGGGATAATCCAAGGGGAGCAGGGGAGTGGGGAGATCAAAAAAGGGAGGGGAGGGAACTCATTAGGCCTTAAAAATGAAAAGAGGGGAATAACAAGGAAGGGGGTAGAAAGGTTAGTAAATCAAGGGGGGAGACAAGAGTTACTGGTATAAAACAAATCACTGGTTTAAAAGGAAATAGTATAAGAAGAAAGGGTAGAACTAGGAGAGGATACCAAAATGTTGCCAGATATACAACTAATAATTATAACTCTGAATGTGAATGGGATGAACTCTCCCAAAAAATGGAAGCAAATAGCAGAGTGGATTAGCCAAAATCCTACCATATGTTGTCTACAAGAAACACATGAGGCGTGTGGACATACAGAGATTTAAGGTAAAGGGCTGGAGCAAAATATTTTGGGCTTCAAATGAGAAAGAGAAGGCAGGTGTGGCAATCATGATTTCTCACAAAGCCAAAGTAAAAATAGATATGATTTTAAAAGTCAGGGAATGTTATTGTATCCTGATTAAAGGCAGTATAGACAATGAGGAAATAACAGTGCTCAATATGTATGCACCAAATGACACAGCAGTCAAATTCCTAAAGGAGAAACTGGCAGAGCTCAAGAAAGAAATATATAGTAAAACCATACTAGTGGGAGATCTAAATATTCCTCTTTTAGATATAGATAAATCAAATCAAAAAATAAATAAGAAAGAGATAAGAGAGGTGAATGAAGTCATAAAATATATATTTAATAGATATAGGGAGAAAATAATTAAGGACAAAAAGGAATACACCTTCTTTTCAGCTGCACATGGTACATTCACAAAGATTGAGCATGAAAGAGGATATAGAAACATGGCAAACAAATGCAGAAGAGCAAAAATAATAAATGTAACCTTCTCAGATCATAATGCAATAATAATAATAATTAGTAAGGGCACCTAGACAGGCAAATTAAAAACTAATTGGAAATTAAATAATATGATTTTACAAAACCAGCTAGTCAAAGAAGAAATCATAGAAACAATCAACAACTTCATTGAAGAGAATGACAATGATGAGACATCCTACCATACTCTGTGAGATGCAGCCAAGGCAGGACTCAGGGGGAAATTTATATTCTTGAGTGCATATATTAACAAATTAGGGAGGGCAGAGATTAATGAATTCTGCATGCAACTTAAAAAACTAGAAAGTGAGCAAATTTAAAATCCCCAAATGAAAACTAAATTACAAATACTAAAAATCAAGGTAGAAATTAGCAAAACTGAAAGTAAAAGAACTATTGAATGAATAAAAAAAACTAGAAGCTGGTATTTTGAAAAAACAGATAAAATTGACAAACTACTGGTCAATCTAATAAGAAAAAGGAAAGAAGAAAACCAAATTGACAGTATTAAAGATGAAAAGGGAGACCTCACTTCTAAGGAAGGGGAAATTAAGGCAATCATTAAAAACTATTTCGTCCAATTATATGGCAACAAATATAACAATTTAGGAGATATGGATGAATATTTACAAAAATATAAATTGCCTAGATTAACAGCAGAAGAAATAGAATACCTAAATAATCCCATATCAGAAATAGAAATTGAAAAAGCCATCAAAGAACTCCCTAAGAAAAAATTGCAGGGCCTGATGGAATCACAAATGAATTCTATCAAACATTCAAAGAACAACTAATCCCAATATTATACAAATTATTCGATAAAATAAGCAAAGAAGGATTCCTACCAAATTCCTTTTATGACACAAATATGGTACTAATTCCAAAGCCAGGTAGATCAAAAAAGAGAAAGAAAACTACAGACCAATCTCCTTAATGAACATAGATGCAAAAATCTTAAATAGAATATTAGCAAAGAGATTCCAGCAAGTAATTAAGAAGATCATCCACCATGATCAGGTGGGATTTATACCAGGAATGCAAGGATGGTTCAACATTAGGAAAACCATCCACATAATTGACCATATCAACAGTCTAATGAACAAAAATCACATGAATATTTCAATAGATGCTGAAAAAGCCTTTGACAAAATATAGCACCCATTCCCATTGAAAACACTGGAAAGTTGGGCAGCTGGGTAGCTCAGTGGATTGAGAGCCAGGCCTAGAGATGGGAGGTCCTAAGTTCATATCTGGCCTCATACACTTCCCAGCTGTGTGACCCTGGGCAAGTCACTTGACCCCCATTGCCTACCCTTACCACTCTTCCACCTATAAGTCAATACACAGAATTTAAGGGTTTAAAATTTTAAGAAAGGAAAAGAAAACACTGGAAAGTATAGGAATAGAGGACCTTTCCTAAAAATAATAAACAGTATATGTCTAAAACCATGAACAAGCATCATATACAATGGAGATAAATTAGAAGCCTTCCCAGTAAGATCAGGTGTAAAACAAGGATGCCCATTATCACCTCTATTATTTAACATTGTACTAGAAACACTAGCAGTAGCAATTAGAGAAGAAAAAGAAATTGAAGGTATCAAAATAGATAATGAGGAGACTAAGCTATCATTCTTTGCAGATGATATGATGGTCTACTTAAAAAATCCTAGAGAATCAACTAAGAAGCTTGTAGAAATAATCAACAACTTTAGCAGAGTTGTAGGATACAAAATAAATGCACATAAATCATCAGCATTTCTATATATTTCCAACACATCAGAGCAGCAAGAGGTAGAAAGAGAAACGCCATTTAAAATCACCCTAGACAATATAAAATACTTGGGAATCTATCTACCAAAACAAACACAGAAATTATACAAACACAACTACAAAACACTTTCCAAACAATTAAAACTAGATCTAAACAATTGGAAAAACATTAATTGCTCATGGGTAGGACGAGCTAACATAATAAAAATGACCATTCTACCCAAATTAATTAATTTATTTAGTGCCATACCTATCAAATGACCAAAAAACTTCTTTATTTAATTAGAAAAAATATAACAAAGTTCATTTGGAAGAACAAAAGATCTAGAATATTAAGTGAAATAATGAAAAAAATGTTAAGAAAGGTGGCCTAGCAGTACCAGATATTAAACTATACTATAAAGCAGAGGTCATCAAAACAATATGGTACTGGCTAAGAGACAGAAGGGAGGATCAGTGGAATAGACTTGGGGTAAGTTACATCAGTAATACAGTATATGATAAACGCTAAGAGCCCAACTTTTGGGACAAAAATGCACTATTTGACAAAAACTGCTGAGAAAATTGGAAAACAATATGGGAGAGATTAGGTTTAGATCAACATCTCACACCCTACACCAAGATAAATTCAGAATGGGTGAATGACTTGAATATAAAGAGGGAAACTATAAATAAATTAAGTGAACACAGAATAGTATACTTGTCAGATCTCTGGAAAAGTAAATATTTTAAAACCAAGCAAGAGTTGGAGAAAATTACAAAATGTAAAATAAATGGTTTTGATTTTACTAAATTAAAAAGCTTTCATAGAAACAAAAACAATGCAATCAGAAGGGAAACAATAAATTGGGGGGGGAAATCTTTATAACAAAAGCTCTGACAGGGGTCTAATTACTCAAATATACAAGGAGTTAAATCAATTGTATAAAAAATCAAGCCACTCCCCAATTGATAAATGGACAAGGGACATGAGTAGGCAATTTTCAGGTAAATAAATCAAAAGTATCAATAAGCACATGAGAAAGTGTTCTAAATCTCTAATAATTAGAAAAATGCAAATCTAAACAATGCTGTGGTATCACTTCATATGTAGAAGATTGGCTAAAATGATAGTAGGGGAGAGTAATGAATGTTGGAGGGGATGTGGCCAAATTGGGACATTAATGCATTGCTGGTGGAGTTGTGAACTGATCCAACCATTCTGGCTGGCAATTTGGAACTATGCTCAAAAGGCTATAAAAGATTGCCTGCCCTTTGATCCAACCATACCATTATTTGGTTTGTATACCAAAGAAATCATAGATAAACAGACTTGTATGAAAATATTTATAGCTGCTCTTTTCGTTGTGGCAAAAAAATGGAAAACAAGGGTATGCCCTTCTACTGGGGAATGGCTGAACAAATTGTGGTATATACTGATGATGGAATACTATTATGCTCAGAATAATAAACTGGAGGAATTACATGTGAACTGGAAAGACCTCCAGGAATTGATGCAGAGTGAAAGGAGCTGAGCCAAAAGACCATTTTACACATAGACCAATACACTGTGGAAAAATAGAATGTAATGGACTTCTGTACTGGCAGCAATGCAATGATCCATAACAATTCTGAGTGACATATGGAAAAGAACCCTACCCACATTTAGAGGAAGATCTACAGGAGTAGAATCAAAGAAGAAAAGCAACTGCTTTAACACATGGGTTGAGGTGGACATGATTGGGGATGTAGACTTGAACCTAACACACAAATACAACTATCAACAATTTGGAAATAAGTCTTGATTGATGACACAAGTTAAAACCAGTGGAAATGTGCATTGGCTATGGGGGGGTGGAGGTCAGGGAGTGAAGGGGAAAGTAAGAACATGTAACATGTTATAATGTAACCATGATAACTTTTCTAAAAGATAAAAATTATTTTTAAAAAAACATTGGAAAACATAGGTATGAAGAGATATTTTTAATTATAGGAATCAGCTACCTAAAACCAACAGCAAGTATTATTTATAATGCAGATAACCTAGAAGCATTCCAAATACAATCAGTAGTGAAATAAAGATACTCATTATCACCAATATTATGTAAAATTATATTAGAATCTCTAGCAATAACAATAAGAGAAAAAATAAAATGAAGGAATCAGAATGGGCAAAAATTAAATAAAACTATCTCTTTTGCAGACTATACGATGGATATGTGCAAAATCTTAGGAATTCAACTAAAATGTTTGTTGAAACTATTAATAATTTTGGTGAAGTAGCAAGATAATAAATAAGCCCACATAAATCTTCAACTTTTTTATATATTCTAACAAAGTCCTGTAAACAAAAGTTAGAAGGATACAGACCCAGGATCCTTGGATAAGAAATCAGTATTAGTCAAAAATTGCTGGGACATCTGAAAAGTAGTTTGGCAGAAAGTAGGTAAAGACCAATATCTTATACCATTCACTAAGATAAGATCAAGATGAATTACATGATCTAGGCAAAAAAGAAGATATCATAAAGCAATTTTTTATAAAAACAGGGAACCTATTACCTATAAGATTTATGGATAGGTGAGGAATGTATGAGTAAAGAAGAGATAGAAAACATTGTGAGATATAAATTGAATGATTTTGAGCACATTCAATTGGAAAGTTTTTGTGAGAATAAAACAAATGTTGCCAAGATTAGAAAGAAAGCAGAAATTTGGGAACATTTTTCATAGTCTCTCAGAAAGAGGTTTTTCATATCTAAAATTTATAGAGAACTTTGTCAGATTCATGATCATAAGAGCTATTCTTCATTTGATAAATGAACAAAAAACATAAAAAGGCAATTTTTCAGATGAAGAAATCATAGCCATATTTAAGTATTTTAAAAATACCCTAAGTCACTACTGATTAGAGAAATGCAAACCAAAAATTCTCTATTATCATCTCATACACATCAGATTGGCTAAAATGACAAAAGAGCAACATGACAAATGTGAAAGGGAGTGTGGAAAAGTAGGGATACTAATACACTATTGGTGGAACTGTCAATTGATCCAATCTTTTTGAAGAGAATTGGAATTATACCCAGAGAGCTAAAAACCTGAAATTTCATTGCTGCATCTATTTTCCAAGGAAAAAGTAAAAAGAATCTATGTATTCTGAGATATTTATAGTATCTCTCTTTTTGGTGGCAAAGAACTGGAAATGAAAAAAATGCCTATCAATTGGGGAATGACTAAAACAATTGTGTGATTTTGATGGAGTTCTACTGTGCTACAAGAAATGTTGAGCATATTAATTGAAAAAGAACTTGGAAAGAACTACATGAGATAATGAAGAGTGAAATGGGAACCAAAAGAATAGCATACAAAGCAATATATTTAATATTTGAAGTATGTTCAGGTCCAGAGAATTAACTGAGAAGTGAGAACATGAAAGACATAATCAATATATATGTATCTATTTGCCAAATTATGCCTTCTCTGGTGTGGGGAAGGTATGAAGGGGCCGTGATACCTGGAAATAATTTCTATTAATAAAGAAGAATTCTTTCTTATGTCTCCTTAATGTTGGCACCTTCTCATATTATCTCAAATTTAATGTATGTTTATGATATGTGTATATCTTATTTGTGCACAGATGTCTACATGTTTCCTCCATTTGACTGGGCTCTTTGAGAGAAGGAACTAATATTTTTTTACTTTTCTTTGTATCCCCAGAAATTACAGTAATGTCTGGATTATAATGGGTGCTTAATAAATGCTTGTTGACTAGGCTCTAGAGGGATGATATATTTAACAATTGGTAAACTAACCTTTGCTTTAAAAAAACCTCCAATTCAAGGGAACTGCCTGTCTTTTAAGTCAAACTAGTCTTCTTTCAGACAGCTTTAATTATTAGGAAATGTTTAGCACTAAGTTTAAATTGGCTTCTTTATTACTTCAACTCATTGCTCCCAGTCCAGGCCTTTAGGGCCAAGTAGAGCATATATAATCTCTCTTTCTCATAACAATCCTTCAGATCCTTGAACAGTGCTATATTGCTATAAAGGAACATCTTTGGCCTAGTCCAAAAAGTTTCAATTATAAAATTACATACTGCTTAATATATTCTTCATTTTAATTCACTCTTACAAGGTATGACAGGCAGATACATTATTTAGACTGTAATTTGATTGTTGGAAACTTAATTGTTTAGTTTTCCTGTAAGGTTTCAAGTTAGTACACTTTGTCAGAGAAGATCTTTTAATCACAAAATCTATGTATAATACAAATCCAAAAAAGATCACATCATCTAACACTACTCAATATTGACCTATCCCATGGACCATTAAATAACCCTGTTATAAACTGTGAATACCTAAAAAAAGTTCCTTTAACTGAGACAAAGTAAAGAGTGAAGGAAAGAACAGAATGGAATTGTGAATGACCCAGTATAAAGGTTAATAGAGCCTACCAATATAATGATTTGTCCAAGAGCTGCACATTTTTAACAGATGGATATTAATATTTATTAAAGTTTATGAGTCCCCTGTGTGGGCAAAAAACACTGCCCATGGAAAATGCATTCATTGATCCCAAAGAGCTAATGACCTTAAGAGAATGGTAATATGTGTTTCTGTCTGTGTCTTTGCCTCTTTGTTTCTCCTATACATGCACAAACCCAAGCACTTGTACATACAGAGTATCTTCTTTTTCTTCTTCATTCCACTAATTTCTCTTTTCTGTCCTTTCCATTACTAAAAATTTAAATGTAAATGTTTGTCTTCTTTCCAGAGCAGGCAGAATCCAGGCTTTTAGCAAATGGGGGAGTAAAAATGACAACAACATCAACAACAAAAACTGATTTAATGGATAAATGATTAATGTATTATTGGACAGTGGAAAATGAGGTCCTTGTCACAATTTTACTTGCATCTCTTCCATGCAGGGGAAGAGTTTATCACTTTGGCCAAGATGCTTTAGCTCAGGAAAGACTACATGTGAATGAAAGAATGGACTATTATTTAATTAAAGTGTTCATTTAGGGTTAGATATACAACACAACTCAATGTAGATATGGCCAGCTTTTGCCTCTAATTCCATCCATATTGTGTAAATAGAATTAACTCCAGCCCATTCATAGTCAAAAATCTACTCTTCCTAGGCATAGAAATTATGTCACCCTCACCTTCCTTAGTGGGGAGGGGAGACGAGCTACCCACACATGACAACAAGTAACAAATCAAGAACAAGGGACTGCCCAAAGGGCAGTCCAAATCAATGTAGAGACTGCCATTTGTCTACTTGAATTAGAGGTAAACCCACAAGAAGTGACGAAAGGCACTATCTCTTTAAGTAAGTTGGTTACTTCCTGTGGAGGCAGTTCCCGCTCTGAAATTGGTGCTGAAGGACCTCTCCTGAGACCACAGGATGCTTACACTCTGTATTGTCACATGGGTAAGTTAGGCTGACTTTCTTGGCCTACCTAGGCCGCTTCCAAACTCTGCCTATCTGGTTGCTGGGCCTTGTGGCTTGCAGCTTCATTTATTTAGCCTTTTAACCTTCTCTCTCGTCCAGGCCTGACCAGGCCTGGACTAGCCTCTCCCTTTCTCTTTATTCCTATACTTTTACCTTCCTGATTGTAAATAAACTTGCCTCAACCAGATGCTGACTTGGGTCTGATTTAATTACGGAATCAACCTGAATTGTTGATTCCTGGCGGCCACGGTTTAAATATATATCTATAAAATACCTAAATTTCCCTCTTACGATATTAATGAGATTAGATTTTCTCATGATCAGAAAGTAAGAACTGAATTATGTTACCATGGTATGTCTGTAAAAGTAAGAATAAAACATTAATTTCCCTAAGTATATATTAAGAAAAGTCCTTATCTAGTGAAGATATTACAGATCAGGAGTTCCTAATCTTTTTGAGGGGTCAAAGATCCATTGAAAGTTTGGTGAAACCTATGGACTCATCAGAATAATGTTTTTAAATATAGGAAAAAAATAGTGTTAAAAAAGAAACAAAGGAAATGAATTGATAATTCATTACTAAACTTTTTAACAATGACAGCAAAACCTTTTTCTTGGGCTTCAAGTTAAGAACCCTTGTGAAGTAGAAAGAAAAGACACTGAGCTTGAGATGTTTTAGAGCAGTGAAGGTGAACATTTTAGGGAAGAAGTTCTGGGCCCCACCCTCTCAATATCCCCCAAGAGAGAGTGCCATGCCAGTCCCCCACAAAATATTAAGTTCTATGCCCTGCATTCCCACTTAGAAAAAATAGGGGAGGGAGGAAGTGCTCCCATTGGACTTGTTATGAAGAAATGTGGGTGATCTTGTGAATCTTTAGGTTAAAGGGAAGAACAAAGGTGAGATAGATATTAAGAGGAGGAATGAAAGGAATGGCTAAGTTTAGGGAGGAATGGACAAGGCAGTATTTGAATGGCAATGGTACAGGTGAGGTATTCAGGAGAGGCAGCTAACAGAGACTAAATACTCAGGCTAGAGACAGAGGACCTTAGGGGGAGCGGGGGGAGGAATAGGCTGTACCCTTCCAGGCAGGAAAGGTACTTCTACAGAAACAAGGAATAAGACCAGTTAGAAATGGTTTCAATCTGACTTGAGGGCTTTCTTGTCAGTTTCTCAAGTCCTCAAAGGAAGAGTCACAAGGCTCTTATCAGTGAAACTGAAGGGTTTCAGGAGGAAGTGGTTGGGCAACTACTTTCTTCCAAGATGGATGCCTCCAGTTCCCTCAGAAAATAAAATAAAATAATTCCTTTCCCCTTCAACCCTTGCCTAATTCTTCAACACAAAGATTCACCAGAGGGTTTGATTAGTTAACAAGGGGATTTATTAATGTTCAGGGTTGGTCAGAGGGAGAGAAGGGTTTGGGCTTTCTGACAGCTGCTAGGGAGAAACTCAAGATAGGGGAGGGTCACAGGAATGGGTTAGACTGAGAGAGAACCTGCTCTCTCAACCAGGGAAGATTTGGCTGCTTTTTAAAGTAGAGGGTATACTAAATCAATAAAGTAAGGGATAGTTTGTTTCAAGGATGTTCTACTTGCCTATGGGGAAACTAAACCCACAAAGTCTATACACTCAAAAAACCCAAAAGCCAACCTTTCTCCCAGAGCCCACAGGAGAAACAGGAGAGGTAACAGGGGAATAGTAGGGAGAAGGTCAGGGAGAGGTTCAGAGCAATTAGCTAAGTGCGAATTGTCTAGAGACAAGGCACAGGCCAAAAGCAAAGCCAAAAGCCAAAGGCAGAGCTTCAGTTGGTCCTTCCACTCTCCTCAAGCCTCTGGAACCAACTGACTGTCAGGATTCTAAGGTTTAACTGACAGAAGTTTTCAGTTAACTTTTGCAAGGGTAAAGCCTTTATTGCATCTTTGCATTACAGTCTGCTCATTTGTCTTTCGCAAATTTGCACCTCGCAACATTTTCTGGTTTCTAACATCTAAGGGGTTACTACTCTTATTCTAAACTAAATTTTAACTAAGCTCTTATCCCTATCTAAGTTTTGCAAAATAAGAAAAGGTTGCTTACTCCTAAACTATCCTAAGACTAATCTAAGCTATAACTAAGACAGGTTATGGGAAAGACATAGGAAAGGAATGTGGATTTGAGTTTTGCAAAAAAAAATTTGAACAGAAAGGGAAAGCAGATTAAATGCAAACATTCACAAACATTCTTAAGGCTAACATTTGCTAACTAAAACAAACTAATAAGTTCTATCTATGTATCTATCTAATTTCATGAACTAACAAGAAAAGTATCAACTAAGAAAATTTTTGCAATCTAAGCTTCTAAATTCTAATTCACTTTCTAAAGTTAGTATATGAACATGTTAGTACACTTATGCCTATGTTAGAAACTTTAGTAAGACTAAGTAAGACTATTATTATTTGAAAGTCTTTTGGTTAAACTATAGACTTAAGCTATGTACTGTATTTACAAAGAAATTTTAGAAAATTCTGTCCCTGTTCTAACTTGTCAAACTAACTGTCCCTGTGTGTTAGTAAAACTTATTGCTAAATGTTAGTAAGCAAAATTTACATATTTACATTTTTACAAGAAATGTCAGGTGATTTGAGTAGAAGGCGTCTGAACCAAAGTAAGAGGAAAATTCTGTGCTAAGGCAGACAAGCTTCTCTCTTAATTGTAAGTTTATGTTTCACATGTATATGTAAAGTTAGAAAAATGTTCTATATGTTGTCTAATGTGACCTATCTGTGTGATGAAGTTTTACATACTCCACCGTAATTCTTCAGCAAAGAGTATGTACTGTGTGGATGGAATCCAAGCGTTGGATGCAATGAGAATTCTGTTGGGTGTCTGTTATGTTCTCCAAATGCATGTGTCCAACACTGTTCCGATGCTCCTTTTTACAGTGTGGTCGTTCCATACACTGATTGTGTATTTGATCACGGATGTCTTTTGTAATTCTCAGGTTTGCTGTCCTCATGATGATATGTGAAGTCAGCAATGCCTCACTTGTGTGATTTGATGTAACCCCACACTTGACAACAAGCACTGGAACTGATGTTTTGGTGTGTTGACTTGTGTCATTTGATGTACCTGCGCTTGTCATCTTGCACTGGAACTGATATTCTAGCATGTTGATTGACTTGTGTCAGGAACAAAGTTCAAATGTCTATGAAACATGATTAATTTTTCTTTTTTCTTTTTCCTTTGTGGTTTAATAAAGATGATTACAGGTAATAAAAGAGTTCATGATTAAGTCTTTGTGCTTTCATTTATTCGTCGATATCAGTTTCTAGGTCTTTGATTGATTGCAAATCAAATATTGTGTCTTCTTCTGCCATCAATTCTTTTTCATTGTCATAATGGTTTATGGATGATTCTTTTAAGTAGTAATTGGGCTTGGGATAATCATTTGTATATAAAATTTGGTGCAATATCTGATTGTTCACTGGTTCTTGGACTGATTCTGGTTTTGATTCATGCTCTGATTGTTGTTCTAATTGCTGCTCTGGTTCTATGGTCTCATGTATAGGCTGTGGACTTTCTGAGGACTTATTTGAGTGATTGGTTGGTGTTAGTTGATGTTTGTGCTGTATAATAACTGGTTCTTGTGGTTGTTGTTAGGACATGTCTTTTGCTGGCTTTACATGAGTGACATGGAACCAAGGATCTCTCCCTTTAATTTTGACTGCACTAGGAGTAGTTAAAATTACCAGGGATGGTCCATGCCATTTGGGTTCTAACACAGACTTCCTAGTCAAGTTTTTGATGTAAACATAATCTCCAGGTTGGAAATTGTGTAGATTAAAATCAAAGGGTACTCTTTGATGTATCATGCATAATTTATGGAGTTGATTTAATCGTTGCTTGAGTAATTTAATATATTCATAGAGTTTGCGTCCCATACCCAGATGTGATAATTTGTGAATACTTTCAGGTGACTTGCCATGGTAAGGTGGATGGCCATACAGCATTTCGAATGATAAGCGCATAATGCTGTTGGGTTGGCATCTGAGATGGAATAGTGCCAATGGTAATGCACCAGGCCATTGCATGTGAGATTCTGCACAGATTTTGGCTACAAGAGTCTTCAAAGATTTATTCACACATTCAATTTGCCTATTCCACTGTGGTCTGTATATTGAGTGAAGATGTTGTTTGACTCCTAAAGTCACATAAACTGTAGCTAAAATCTTATTCATGTAATGGGACCCAGAATCTAATGCAATGTGAAGTGGAATAGAGAATCTGGGTATTCAGTAAGACTTTCACAGTAAACGCTGAGGTGTTACATTTTGCTGGAAAAGCTTCTGGCCACTTAATCTATCCACTATCACTAATACATATCTATAACCTTGACTCCTTGGCATAATGATGTAATCAATTTGTAAGCATTCTAATGGTGTATAGGCTAGTGGTTTGCCTCCCAGACTGTGGACTTTTGTAATTGTCTGGTTGAATTGCATAGAAATTCTGCACCTCTGTGAAACTCTCATAACAACTTCATATATGCCCCTTGCATTCCAATACCTAGTTATGGAATCTTCCATGCCCAGACTTCCATAATGCCCTTTTTGGTGTAGTGCATTGCAAAAGGTGAAATATAGGGATTTAGGCAACAGAGATTTTCCATTTGCCCCCAGCCAAACTCCATTAGTTAAGTATGCACCGTGATGTTTCTTCCAATTCTTCACTTCCTTTTGGGAGTATGTGTTTTTAAGATCATCTTCCTCCACCAAAGATAAGTTCAGATTTGTAAGTAGTCCATACCTCTCTGCAAATTTGGCTGTGATATCTGCATGTTTGTTCCCTAATTCCACTGGCCCTTTGTATGAGCCTTGCAATGAATGACTGACACTTGGGCTGGTAATTGGATTGTATCAAACAACTGATTGATTAAATTCCCATACACTATCTGTTTACCATTGGATGTAATGAAGCCTCTATTTTTCCAGATGTTACCTGAATGATGCACAACGAGAATCAGTAAAGATGTTCACTTTGCAATTTTTGGCAAGCTTCAGAGGGTGAATCAATGCAACTAATTCTGCTCCTTGAGCATGCATGGTGGATGGTAAGGATGAGTACCAAAGGGTCTCAGAGGCTGTCACTATGGCTGTTCCAGTATATCTCTGATTATCTACTATGTATGATGATCCATCTGTGAATTAGTTCATATCAGGGTTTTCCATGGGCTTCTTGGATAAATCTGCCCTTGTTTTATGCACAATGTTAAATGCATCTTCACACATATGCAGACTTTTTCCCTCCAGAAGTAAATCTTGGATCAGAGTTGCAGGGTTTAAGTTTTTGCACCAGTGAAAAGTTATGTTTTCATTAGTCAACAAGATTGCTTGGTATTGTGATAGTCTTTGGGAGGTGAACACTTGTAGTGTGGTGTTTCTTAAAGTAGATTCCACCTGGTATGGGGAAAATACTTTCAGTTCACTCCCTAATACCAAGGATGATGCTTTTCTAATCATTATGGCTACAGCAGCTATGGCTCTTAAACAACTTGGCATACCACAGATCACTGAATCTAATTTGGAGCTATAATAGGCAACTGATCTTAGGATATTTATGAGTCATTGAGTGAGAACACTAGAGGCTATCCCTTTATCCTCGTGTACATAAAGGAGGAATGGTTTGTCATGATCAGGGATACCTAGGGCTGGAGCTGATAGAGTTAGTGATTTTAATTTCTCTATTGCATGGATATGGTCTTTAATTAATTTTAATAGTTCTGGAACTTCCTTCCTGGTTAGCGCTATCAGAGGTTTTGCAATGAGAGCATGACCTGGAATCCAGTTTCTACAGAAGCTCGTTACTCCTATAATTGCTCTGAGCTGCCTCTTGGTCATAGTCAAACTCAAATTTTGTATATCTTGTGTTCTCTTTTGGGAAATCCTTCTGGAGCCTTTTTCTAGGATGAATCCTAAATAATTTACCTTTTCCATTATGAATTGAAGTTTTGTTTTGGAAATTTTATGGCCCCTTTTGCCTAGCTCTTTGATTAAGTGTACACTATCAATATAACAGTCTTCAGCAGATGGTGACATTAGCAGGATGTCATCAACATAATGTACCATTTTTCTGTTTTGGAAAGTGATTGACTCAAGGTCTCTCTGCAGGATTTGGCAGAAGACCGAAGCTGAATCTGAAAAACCCTGGGTCAAATGGGTCCATTGGATGGATTTGCCTTCCCATGTGAAAGTGAACAGCTTCTGGCTATCTCTGTGCAGGGGAACAGAGAAGTACACAGAGCTCAGGTCCAGAACAGTAAACCAAGCAACTTTGGGTGGTATTGCTGCTATGATTTGTGATGGACTTGGTACCGTGGCATAGGTCTTTTGTACATGGTCATTTATTTCTCTGAGATCTTGTAATAAATGCCATTGAGTCTTTCCATCAGGAGATAATTTGGCTTTTTTTACGGACATGATTGGTGTGTTATATTGTGAAAAGCCATATTTTTTATACCTTGCTTTAATAAGCTCTCTATGATGGGTTTCACTCCCTCTATCACCTCTTGGCTAAGTCTGAACTGAGGAATTATTGGAGGTAAACCTTCTTTTACCTCTATTTTTACTGGTTCCATTGATAAAATCCTGCCCACCTCATTTGAATTTTTAGCCCACACATAATCTGGAATATCATCAGCCTTATAGATGTTGTCATTGATTGGTAAGTGGGTTCCTCACTACATGGGTCTACAAAGAAAATGGGATGGTGTTTTAGAAATTTCTTGGGTAGGTGTAGATAAATTTGTCCATTCGGTTGACATTGGATGGTGGCAGCCAATTTGCATAGGAGATCTTGACCCACAAGGTTCAAAGGACAAGATGGCATCACTAAAAAGGTGTGTTTGAGAGTTAGAGGTCCAAATTTTACCATTTTAATTTTTAGTTTCGGGACTTGTTGGGCTATCCCAGAAGCTCCTCTTACTCTCAAACTACCCTGATATTGGCATCCTTCAGGTGCCTCACGCAAAATGGAAAAAGTTGCACCAATGTCCAGTAGTCCTTTCATAGAGTACCCCCCCCCCACGATTTCTAAGCTACCTATTGGTTCTCCACTGTCATTGGACTTAACTGGCACTAGGGGTAATAAAGAATCCTCAGTTTTGTGTGTACACTTATCATCAATCCAGTATTGCGTATGGTCATTTGTATCTAAACCAGAACTTCCTATAGCACCATCAGGCAAGTTAAGTTTAGAATCAGAAGAATAACAGAAAGCAGGCTTAAAGAGCATTCTCTCATTTTCATTGAGAATTGGAGAGTCATTATCAGTTGTGCAAATTTCATGTTGGCTTTTGCTAACAGCTGCAGAAATGGAGATTAGATCTGATTCACCGTCCACTTGGACATTTAGAAAACTGTCATTCTCCAAATCAGAAATTTTCCCCTCAGTAGTATCCAGGAATGTATGGTAGTTAGTTTTTGTTCCCTTCAACACCTCAAGTACTACTAATGACTTAAAAGCTGACTGATGTTCCCTATCTTGCCCTGAAGTTTGTGTGGCTGAAGTCAGATGTGTTTTGTCTTCAATCACTGAACAAGCTTCATTAGTGATGTTATTAGCCACACTGGTTACTGGGGATGACAACTGCTCCCTTTCCATTCCCCAAGCTTCTGGTTGGAATTCTTCAGCTAAGGGGTTGAGAAAGGTGGATGTAGAATTTCCTAAACAGCTGCTATCAACCTGCAACTCAGTGGGTTGCACTTTTAAAATCAAGTCTTTGCCAACGTACTGATTTGTTTGCTCTTTAACCTCAATCTGTGACATTGTGTCTGAAGCAAGGGAATGAGATAGAATTTTGGCATTTAACTCCCCCAAGGTTACTGAATGTGTTCCTTTCTGGAAACATTGTAAATCCTTGCCATAATGTTCTTTATCCAAGTTTCCCCATTGTTTTTTACTTGGAATAAAGAGAGGAGTTTGAGTTTTTGATGATTTTGAACAAGATTGCAAAGTTTCGTGATGTGAGCTATTGCAATTGCTTATTTGATCCTTATGCTTCTCATCCAATGTTTCTGTGATGGAATGAGAAAACTGATCTCTTATATAATCATCCTTACTATTGCCATAAATTTCTCTGCTCATCTACATTATTTCTTCCTATTGTTGATTATCTACCACAAACATATCTTGATATTCTGTGTAGCTTGCTTTAAATACCTGTTCTGTTTTGCCCAGATTTTCAATTTTGCTTTCCTCACTCAGACTACACACTGTCACACCCAAATTACAATGATTAGATCTTCTTGAATTAGGAATCTCGATTTATAATGATTTTGGCTTCATTCCCATCTGTATGTATTTTTCCATGTCTTCTAAAGATGGGCATTGGCTAAATTTTTAACATGCATGGCTACAGCATGAACCATCATGTTTAATTTCTTCATTTCTTTTTGTGTCATGATTGTTTTTGGACCACTTAGAATTATAGTAGGTCCTTCTATTTCCTCTGTCTCTTTAATTATAATTATTGTTTTTAGAGAAATCAATTTGTTGTTTAAATCTACAAAAATGGATAATATGTCCTAAACATCAACAAAGATAGCATCTAGGGGAAGATGATTTTGTTTTTTGGGTGTAAATTTTAGGTTGCCTATATTTATTTTGGCTCCTACTAGTTTGGAGGGCAAAAATTTTTACCTCCTCAATTTCTTTATTGCGTTTTGCTTGTTTCAATTGTCTTTTAAAATCAGCTATCATTTCGTCTTTGTCTGAGTCAGTCTGTCTTGCAATTCTTTCTTTTTTCTGTTTTGAGTCATGGTGTAAGAAGCGTGTTGCCTTACATCCTCCAGTGGCAGTGATTCTTAATGTGGACAATTTTGTCTAAAGTAGTTTTATATTGGGATTGATGTTCCCTTTACAAATTGCCTACAGATGTGATCTATGGTGTCCTGGGCATGTGTATCACATAGACCAAGGATTGTCTCAGCTGCCTCAATTACACAATCCAGAAAACTACTTGGATGTTCTTCCTCCCCCTGTTTTAACTTCTCAAATTTCTGCCAAGAGTTTGGTCTTTTTGCATGAATTCTCATTGCCTCAAGTAAGTCCATTCTACACTGAATCAAGTACCTAAGGTTTGTGTGTTGTGTGAAATCTAGATCCTGATGAACTAATGGCCATGCTGTCAAATTTGGGTTTGTCCTTGTTTCGTTTAGGAAATTTTCCTTTTCTGAGGAAGAGTAAAATTCCCCTAAAAGAAATTCCATGTCATCAAAACTGGGATTAAATAATGTGAACACTCTCTTTAATTCTTTTATGCTTTTGAAAGGTTTTTCAAAATATTTGGGGAAGCATCTCTTTAGGACCTCGATGTCACTTGGGGTGAATGCTTTATATGTTTTCACATGCACTACCCCTTCACCAGGCTGCACTATTGTTCTGTCGACAATTGGTAGCAGAGAGACTACGGCATTTGTGGATGGTTGATTGTTAGTTGTGGTATTGCTTCCTAGGTACTTTGATTCCACAATCTCTAGTTGGAGAATTGTGTGCTTGTCCAATTCCCTTACTTCTCTTAGTTGTTTTAGTACTTGGAACAGTAGTTTGATGTTTTCTACCAGTTCCTGAGAATCAGCATCTTTCTTGGTTGTAATTGCTTTGTAATAGTACCACAGGTTCTTCAAGACCACTAGGAATTGCCATATAGATAGGGTTATGGCTATGGCAGTTGGGATAAAACAAATACATTCAGCAAGGGTTAGGACACACCATTTATAATAATC
The DNA here is from genome assembly GCF_016433145.1 of Gracilinanus agilis. Lineage (NCBI taxonomy): Eukaryota > Metazoa > Chordata > Mammalia > Didelphimorphia > Didelphidae > Gracilinanus > Gracilinanus agilis. The sequence continues at coordinate 378,326,806 of NC_058132.1, read as the reverse complement.
ATAGAGGTCTAAGGCTTGTTGTGCGAAATTGGGGGCTGTTTTGAACCAAAAATCCATAACACCTTGCATAAATGAAAATGATATTATAGATATACTAGATAAGATGAATGTTATTCTAGCAAGTTTCATTTTGGATATCTCAGAAGATTTAAAGTTGTTTGCTAACTTTGCTTGCCAATAAATGTTATCAAGAAATGTGGGTACTTTGACTCTTTATGGTGAAAGGAAGGAATAAATGTAATTGAGGTAGTAGGAGAGGAATGGAAGGGGTAGCTGAGTTTACAGACTGCTGGGCAGAGGGGCAGGTGATGTGAAAAATGTCCACAGGCTAACATGGAGAGAGGGAGCAGAGTGACCTAGGTGCTCTCCTCCCCTCCAGCTTTGCTACCTGTGAGCTGCCCACCTTACCCACTGTGTGGTCCCATTGGGCTGCTAAGGCAGAGAGGCAGGTGATGTGAAAAAATGTGAGGTACAATGGATAGGGGAAAGGTAGCAGCTCCACTTGAGTCCCTCTGCCTTTCTAGTAATGATTTAGGGGAGGGGGTATTGAGAGGAAAGAGGGTGGCCACGTGCCCACAGAGGGTGTTCTGTGTACCATCTTTGGCATGTGTACCATTGTTATAGCTTTGCGATGACTGTTTTAGGGTGAATGTGTGGCATAAAAGATAGTCTCAGAATCAAAAAGACCTAGCTCTGAAAATACACACACACACATATGTTACATATATAATCCTATACCAATGACGTGGAAGACCCAAGTTTTTTTTAAGATATACAATTGTCAATATGCATAGAATATTGAGTGTTTCCAAGTGCTTTACATTCATTATCTCATTTGAGTCTCACAATAACTCTGTCAGATTGGTACAATAGCTATTCTAAGAGCCATTTTGCAGATAAATTGAAATTTAGAGAAGCTAAATTATTCCCCTTTGGTCATGTAACTAGTGAATGGCAAAAGTGGTACTTAAATACAAATATTTCTGAATATACGTCTGCTATATTGATTCTAAGAAGTCATGGAACATAGTATCAGAGGTAGTCTTAGAAACCAAATATGCCAATCCCTCCCTTTTTAAAGATGATTCAGTTCCTGTGACTTCAGTATTCTTTCCATTATACTATGTTGCATCTTCTCTAATGATTTGCTACAATTGCCAGTGCTTAAAAAAATGAAATGAAAACACAATGTTATTGTTACTGTTGTTTTACAATAACATGTCTTAATTTTTAATTTTTCATTATAAATTATCTAAGGTGGAGAGAGTATAGAAATAAAAAGAACTAAATGTAATTAAGTGCTTTGTCCTATTTTAACTTTTAATCTCCATTTCTCTTATTTGCTCTTTTGTATTTCCTCCCTCTTATTCGATACCTTAGGCCATGTTCACAGCTTTTGGTCCCATCTGTTAAAGCTTATACTTTGCTACTATTTAGATGACAAGTGTTAATTATCTATTTCACACATCTCTGCTACTTACTCTAAGTGATTATTTATTCATGGGTATAGACCATCTTCCTCCAATTTGTTTGTTACTACCACAGTTTACATTATTTAAATACTTTAAATATTGACCATGTTTGTGGATTTTTTTACTCTCCTTGAAGATAACCAGATTAACTTATATTAATTTATTCACAACATACCCTTCGCCTTGGGCAAACTATCTATTTTAGTCAAAACATTCTACAGCCTGACAGAAATAAACATGTCTCCCTGGATATCAAGTGATGGATTCACAAAGGTCCATAGCTACAGTTTTTCTGACAAATGGCAGAAATCCCATGTAATAATACTCTCCTTTCTACAACTCCCTGATTCCTACATCTTTGTGCTCTTCTATAGACCCTATATTAGAGTTTTCTTTGACGATGTCCCATCTTGTTGTCATAGCTTTCAAATACCTCTCCAGAACCATTCTTAAAGGGAGTAGGCAAAAAATAAATAAATAAAAGCAACATTTCAGGCTACTCTTCATCTGTCTTTAAAGAAAAAAATTCCTTTTATCTCTTGGAAATATTTCTAATATAAGAATATTTCTTTTATTTTCTAATATTAGAATATTTCATTCTCTTCCAAGTCGGATTTCTTTTCAACTTGCTTCTCTTCCATTGCAAAACTTCTTTGTCCAGGACAATCATCCCTAGGCTAAATAGCCTGTGTTCAATTTTTATATTGTTACCATTTTCTATACCAAACAGAGGCTGAATTGGATATAAAAATATAGATATAGGATAATTGCCATCATAGTTCCCTGATGTGAAAAAGTGCTCAATTAGACATTATTCCCTTAAACTGTGATGGTTCTAACCAAGACCACCTTTGCTCATTTTAACTTTTATTGAATTTAAGACTCAGCCTCTGTAACAAATGCTTTGAAAGATTCACAATTTCATTGGTGAGATTACGTCTTACTTTGACTTCTACTTACTATTCCATAACTTATTCTCTGCATTCTTCTTTAGCCTGATTATTCTTATCATCTATGTTGACTTTCAAAGTACTTTTACTTTTCATTTTTCATCATATTCCAGGTCTCATAGCCACATAGGATGCCTTGGAGATGAAAGGTTTTAAGAGATGAGTTTAAGTGTCTTATGGGCCTTTGGAATTTATTCAGATTTCTGGGTTTGAATACTATGTTTTTCATTTAATTGTGTGTCCTTGGGAAAATGACCTCCCTTTCTATTTTTTCAAATTCCTTACCTGTAAAACGAGGGGATACAATTCTATGATCCCTTTCAGCTCTAAATCCTACCACCTAATGGTGAAAAATGAAGAATTTACTAATTCAATTCAGAATGTTCTCCTACACAATTCTAGACTTATTTTGTTTTGTAGTTATAGTGGAAATATGAGACATAAATATGGATCACCTGGTAGTCCAGCAGCATATCATAATCTGATTTTTAAAAATTTTTCTTAAACTTTGTTTTTCCAATGTGTTATTATATTGATCTCTATTCAATTGCTATGAATTTCATGAATGAGGCTTTATAATGCCCTGTGGCTATCATTAATAAGACCCCATTGGCAAATAGGAAAATTTGGAGAATAGGATCATCAAGAATTTCTCTTGTTTAGACTTCATCATTTTCAGGTAAAATGGAAGATGTCCTACACAAACACCAATGGTGAATATATATGTATAAGCACATATATATGTCCCAGTATCTTCAATGAGCATTTACCATTGTACTCTTGAGTTTTTCAGTATATATAGCATCTAAATTCAAAATTAAAATAAATATCTGGTACCTCTTGTGGGTCAGATCCAGGTTTGTATACTACTTCCATGGCAAGAAAGAATGTAGAATTCTTCCTCTTTCTTTTAAGAATCATGAAATTGACAAATAATTAACTTTCATGAACATACAACATGCAGAGAATGATATAAAGGGGAATAAAATATGAAATCAGGAATCCCTATAGCATTTTTTAAAGAATATATTACATCTAACATGGTAGTACCCAAACCCAAATGCCTGTGTCCCCATATATCCTTCTTCTCTCTGTTTTTTTAAAAATTTCATTTAAGGCATCCTTTCTTTTCTTCATATTTTGGCATCGCTACTTCTACTATGCCCACTCTGAGATTCCTTAAAATAGAAGTACTCCTCAAAATAAGTTTAATTGTGCAAAACAATTTCATACACTGGCCTAGTTTGATAATGAATGTTATTCTTTACCTTTCATTCAATACATCTCTGCCTAGAAGAGAAAAGATTGTGTAATAATTTTCTGTAAACTTCATTGATCATCTCACTGATCAGAGTTCTTTAGTCTTTCAACATTATTCTTCCCTTACAATGTTCTAGTTACTGAATATATTGCTATCCTGGTTCTACTCTCTGAATTTTGTATCTGTTCATACATGTCTTCTCAGCTTTCTCTTACTATATTTCTTTTAATAAATCTTAACCATAACATCTTTAACAATTTCCAAATAAATGGGTACCCCTCTTATTTCAAGTTCTTTGTTATACTTAATATTACAAATAGTTTTGTACCTTTGGGTCCTTTTTTCTCTTTCTTTGACCTCTTTGTGGTATATGTCTAATACAAAAGTTACTGAATAAAAAGGAATTTTTGACCTTTGGAATCAAATCCTATAAAGCTTTCCAGAATTATAAAAACAATATTGTAACCCTGACAATATTCATCTGTGTAAATGTACTCTCATAGTTCTTATTAAAATTGTCATTACTTGTCATATTTACCAATCTGATGGGTGTGAGCTAGAATCTCAAGTTGTTTTTAATGTATATTTTCATCATTGTTTGTTTCATGTGAGTTTCAATGGCTTTCCTTTCTTTCAGAAATATATGCTCATTTTTTTCTTTTTTTTTCTAATGGTTAAGGCTTTTATTCAAATTTGATCAAATTCTTTACATATGTTGTATATTAGACTTTCATCAGAGAAACTTACTGCAAAGATTCCACCTCTCACCCACCTACTCATTTTATTCTAGTTTTTACCATATTGATTTAATTTGTACAAGAGCTTTTCAATATTATGTGATTGACATTGTCCATTTTATCTTCTTTTCATCTCTATCCCATTCTGTTCAAGAGTGCTTCTCCACTCCACAGTTCAGAGTAGTATTTATTCATTGCTCTTCTAATTTAGGTAAACCCAGTTTCCAGACAAGCCTAGAATATTTTTCATATTATTATATATATTGATACCTAACTGGTAGAGAGAATGTTAAAAATTGTGAGTTTTAATCTTTATGAGGGAAAGAATTGGTTCCAGACCATTTCATTGAGAATAACACTTGTCAATGAGACAGACAGATAGGGACAGAGAAAGAGAGACACACAGAGAGAATTAGTCTTGGGATGTGAAATAGAGACCAAGCACACCTTGTTAAGCCTTATATCTACGGCTTCCAAAGTCTTTCATTCACTCTTCCTTGGAGTTGGTCCCAAAGAAAGTCTGAAATTAACTCCACCCTTCATACTGCTCTGTAGCATCATGCTAGCATTCTTGTTACCAATTAGGAGTCATATCACATATGGAGCAGCATACAAAATGTGCCATGCTTGGGTGGAAACCCATGTTATATTTGTTTGATCTTTTAGGTCTGCCATGTATCCACATATATCTGATCTTTATGTTTCAAAAACACTCCTAGTAAACAATGTTTTGTTGAAATCTGCTTTCTAATTTGATAAACTTTTCTATATTATAGATAAGTCCCTAGTATTCACATTCATAATTATGAATGTTAGTTACGTATTTGCTTTTTTGGGTCTTCTTACACATGCTTCTGTCTTTCTTCTTCCCTTACTCTTCCCTTCACAAAGATTACTGTTTTTCACATTTTTCCCAACCTCATTTCTTCTCTTCCTGTCACTCTCTGTTTCCATCTCTGCACCAAACTCTTTGGGTGTATTTATGTGCATTCAACCCTGGATGGTCTTAATTCAGTTCAATTACCTACTTTTTCACTGATGAGGAAAATGAAGTCTAAGATGTGACTTCTCCAAGTAAATGTAGACAGTAAATAGTAAATCTGGGATTCAAAGCCAAATTTTTCAGCACTCTTTCCACTATATAAATCTTCCTCCTTTATTATATTCATTAAAATTCCTCTCTGAAATAGAAATAAATGCATTGTCTCCTCTTATCTATTTTCCATTTTCCAGAGATGAAATTTTGTTTAAAATTATGTAATTAAGTACTGACATAATTGCACAGATTACCTTCTCATCTTCATCCTTTCTTCTAATTTGGTATTTATTTTGACACGCTCCAACATTAGGATCAATAAGGCAGCTACGTAGGTAGTTCAGTGGAAAGAGAGTCAAGCTAGGTTATGGGAAGTCCTGGGTTCAAGTCTGATCCCAGGAACTTATTAGCTGTGTGATAGTGTGCAAGTCACTTAATCCCAATTGCCTTGTCCTTGCCACTCTTCTGCTCTGAAACCAATACTTTATTATTGATTTTAAAACTAAAGCTAAAGGTTTTTTTAAATTGGGTTAAATAAAACAAAAATATGGTTTAAACAGCCTATTTTAAAGACTAAGAAACTGAGACTCGCAAAATTTAACTTTTCCAAGGTCACACAGTGTTCATGGGAGAGGAAGACTTCTGCTTTCTTATTTCCACCCCACTGATATTTTCTATGCCATGCTGTTTCTTAAGGAAACATCTGCAACCCAATAAAATGCTTGCTAACAATCCTATTAGAATAAGGAAATACAGACAAAACTAAGTACTTTTAAAAATCCTTAATATGAGGAACTTTTTTCCTGTCCCTCAATTACCAAGACTTTGTTTTACACAAAAAAGAAAGTTGATTTCTATAAGCTTCTTTAAGAGAAATGCATCAAATCAAGTCTCAGTTAAAATCAAAACCAGAAAAATAACACTTGACCTGAAGCCAATTTGAAGAGGCATTTCCCCTGAAACCACAGAAAGGCATGACAGAGCAAATCATAATTATTTTCATGAGATAATCATACCACCTAAGGTCTGTTAAGGTGCAAGTGAATTCACTTAATTGCCCAGCTGTGTATATGCTTGAATGTAATCAACCACTTACTGGGAGTTGCTGTCTAACTATTATGAAATTGGCCTAGGAAAAACTAAATAAATTACAGAGTTCACTTTTTATAAAGCTGCATTTGGAAGGAAATGGTTTTGCATGTTCAAAATGAAGAGGAGTATGGAAGAAAAATGCTTGGCAGTTAGACTATAGCCATAGTAAATTGCTAACTCTATATGGTAGCAATCTCTTTTCTAGAACAAAATGTCATATACCACCTTAAAACCTTGATTCTGGGAAACTGATTTTCAGTTCATCTATAACAATGGCAGCTTTCTTAAATTGGAATGATTGACTCCACAAAAGCCAGCTGTGGAGCAACATGCCTTGAGACTAATGAGCAAGAGGAATAAAATGCATGTGTTGGGAGCAGGAACAATAATGATCCCTTAAAGCAGTGATGAGCAAACTTTTTAAAGAGGGGCCAAAGGAAAGGAAATGCTCATTTGTCAGTCTGTTTCTAAGACAACTCTTTCAGAGTTTCATTGTATTGTATCCTACTCATTGTATTAGTCAGATTAGGAATAATGTGCACTGCCCAATAGAACATTTCCGGGGGCTCCATCTGGCACGTGGGCCATAGTTTGCCCATCAGTGCCTTAAAGCCTTAAGGTCACTACAGATGAAATAGAAGAATAAATCACACAGGAACCATGACTGTGGCATATTTACCCCTTTGAAAGATGATGTGCATTCTTTGTGGTAATTCCATTGGTATCTCCTATGTAAGGATATAAATTCATCATTTCCACTCAACAAACATTCATTAAACCCTTACTGTGTTCCAGGCTACTAAGTATATATACTGAGTCAAAAATGATGCCACCTCTGTCTTCAAGAAGCTTACCTTCTCCTGAGGGGAAACAACAGAAAATCACATAAACATATAAATATAAATATAACTATAAAGTAAGTACAAAGTAATGCAATGAGAGGGAAGATATAAGTAGAGTAGTGAATTATTTGTAATTGACTTATTTTTTTAGGAGAGACTAAATATCTCCAAAATTAGAATACTTAAAATGGATGATGTTTAGACATCAAGGATGAAGGTTACATTCTTGTATCCCAAGTGCTCTGATTAAAGAATTCATAAATCAGTCGCCAACCTTCTGGTAATGAGTCCATATTTTATTAACCTCATACTCAAACAAATAAACTAGGTTTCATTGGGGGTAGAGAGGAGAATGTCCATCAAACCTTTTCTAGTTTTGTGGTTCTTGTTAGGTCTCATGTTCTACTAGCAAATTTTGGAGGACCAATACTGTCTCTTTTTTTTCATTTATTTTTTATTAAATAATTAAGAAAATGTTCCTATGTTTACATGATTCATGTTCTTTCCCTCCCCTCCTCCCAAACCCCTCACATAGCCAACTTGCAATTCCCCTGGGTTTTACATGTGTTATTGATCAAGACCTATTTCCATATTACTGATATTTGAACAAGGGTGATTGTTTAGAGTCTAAATCCCCAATCATATCCCAATTGACACATGAAATCAAGCAGTTGTTTTTCTTCTGTGTTTCTGCTCCCACAGTTCTTTCTCTGGATATGGATAGTGTTATTTCTCATAAGTCCCTCAGAAATGTCTTGGATCATTGCATTGCAACTAGTAGAGAAGTCCATTATATTCGATTGTGCCACCTCTGTGTATAAGATTCTCCTGGTTTTGAGCCTTTCACTCTGCATTAATTCTTGGAGGTCATTCCAGATCACATGGAATTCCTCCAGTTCATTATTCCTTTTAGCACAATAGTATTCCATCACCAACAGATAACACAATTTGTTCAGCCATTCCCTAATCAAAGGGCATACCCTCATTTTCCAGTATTTTGCCTCCACAGATTGTGGTTGTAAATATTTTTTGTACATTTTTCTTTCCCCATGATCTCTTTGGGGTATAAACCCAGCAGTAGTATAGCTGGATCAAAGGGCAGGCAGTGTTTTAAGGCCCTTTGGGCATAGTTCCAAATTGCCATCCAGAATGGCTGGATCAATTCCCAACTCGACCAGCAATGCCTATTTTGCCATATTCCCTCCAACATTTATTACTTTCCTTTGCTGTCATGTTAGCCAATTTTCTGGGTGTGAAGTGGTACTTCAGAGTCATTTTGATTTGTATTTCTCTAATTATAAGAGTTAAAACACTTTTTCATGTGTTTATTGATAGCTTTGATTTCTTTATCTGAAAATTGCCTATTCATGTCCCTTGCCCATTTATCAATTGGGGAACAGCTTGATTTTTTTTAATGTTTGATTTAGCTCCTTATAAATTTGAGTAATTAGACCTTCATCAGAGATTTTTGTTGTAAAGATTTTTGCCCAATTTGTTGCTTACTTCTATTTTTTGTTGCATTGGTTTGGTTAGTATGAAATCTTTTAATTAAATGTAATCAAAATTATTTATTTTACATTTTGTAATTTTTTCTGACACTTGCTTGGTCTTGAAATGTTTCCTTTCCCAAAGATCTGACAGGTATACTATTATGTGTTCAGCTAATTTAGTCATAGTTTCCTTCTTTATATTCAGGTCATTCACCCATTCTGAATTTATCTTGGTGTAGGGTGTGAGATATTGATTTAACCTAATCTCTCCCGTACTGTTTCCAATTTTCCTAGCAGTTTTTGTCAAATAATGGATTTTTGTCCCAAAATCTGGGATCTTTGGGTTTATCATAGACTATTTTGCTGAGGTCATTTACCCCAAGTCTATTCCACTGATCCTCCCTTCTGTCTCTTCACCAGTACCATATTGTTTTGATGATCACTGCTTTACAGTACAGTTTAAGATCTGGTACTACCAGGCCACCTTGCTTCAAATTTTTTTTTCATAATTTCCCTTGATCTTTTGTTCTTCCAAATGACCATTGTGATATTTTTTCTAATACAGTAAAAAAAAAAGTTTATTGATATTTTGATAGGTATGGCCCTGAATAAGTAAATTAATTTGGGTAGGATTGTCATTTTATTATGTTAACTCATCCTACCCATGAGCAATTAATATTTTTTCCAATTGTTTAGATCTAGTTTTAATTGTGTGAAAAGTGTTTTGTAGTTGTGTTCATATAATTCCTTTGTTTGTCTTGCCAAATAGATTCCTGAATATTTCATATTGTCTAGGGCAGTGATGGGCAAACTTTTTAAAGAAGGGGCCAAAGGAAAGTAAATGTTCATTTGTCAGTCTATTTCTAAGGCAACTCTTTGGAAGTTTCATTGTATTGTATCCTTCTCATTGTATTTGTCAGATTAGGAATAATATCATGCAGCTAGATAGAACATTTCAGGGGGCCTCATCTGGCCCACAGGCTCTATTTTGCCCATCACTGGACTAGGGTGATTTTAAATGAAGTTTCTCTTTCTAGCTCCTGCTCCTGAGTTTTGTTGGAAATATATATAGACATACTGATAATTTATATAGGTTTATCTTGTACCCTGCAACTTTGCTAAAGTTGTTAATTTTTTCCACTAGCCTTTTAGTTGTTTTTCTAGAATTCTTTAACTATACCATCATAATATCTGCAAAGAGTGATAGTTTAGTTTCCTCATTGCCTATTTTAATCCCTTCAATTTCTTTTTCTTCTCTAATTGCTACTGCTAGCATTTCTAGTACAATATTAAATAATAAAGGTAGTAATGGTCATCCTTCTTCACTCCTGGTTCTACTTCCAACATGTCCCCATTGAAGAAGATGCTTGCTGATGATTTTAAATATATATTGTTTGTTATTTTTAGAAAAGGCCCTTCTATTCCTATACTTTCTAGTGTTTTCAACATGAATGAATGTAGTATTTTGTTAAAGGCTTTTTCTGCATCTATTAAGATAATCATGTGATCTCTATTAGTTTGATTATTGGTGTGATCATTTATATGGATGGTTTTCCTAATTGAACCATCCTTGCATTCCTGGTGTAAATCCCACCTGATCATAGTGAATAATCCTTGTGATCATTTGCTGGAGTCTTTTTGCTAGTATTCTATTTAAGATTTTTGCATATATGTTCATTAAGGAGATTGGCCTGCAGTATTCTTTCTCTGTTTTTGGTCTGCCTGTCTTTGGAATGAATACCATATTTGTATCATAAAACGAATTTGGTAAAACTCCTTCTTTGCTTATTTAGTCAAATAATTTGTATAGTATTGGGATTAGTTGTTCATTAAAGGTTTGATAGAATTCACTTGTGAATCCATCTGGCCCTGAGAATTTTTTCTTAGGAAGTTCCTTGATAGCTTGTTCAATTTCTTTTTTCCTGAGAAGAGATTATTTAAGTATTATATTTCCTCTTTTGTTAAAATAGTAACTTATATTTTTGTAAATATTCACTCATTTCACCTAGATTGTCATATTTATTGCCATGTAATTGGGCAGAATAGTTCTTAATTCCTTTATTTCCTCTTCATAGAGATGAAATGACACTTTTCATCTTTGATACTATTAATTTTAGTCTCTTCTTTCTTTTTTTTATTAGATTAACTACTACTTCATGTATTTTATTTATAATTTATAATTTTAAAGTACCAGCTCTTAATGTTATTTATTAATTCAATACTTCTTTTACTTTCAAGTTTATTAATTTCTCCTTTAATTTTTAGGATTTCCAATTTAGTTTTTAAATGGGGATTTTTAATTTGTTCTTTTTCTAATTTTTTATGTTACAAGTCCAATTCATTGATTTTCTCCCTCTTGATTTTGTTGCTATAGGCACTCAGAGATATAATTTTTCCCCTGAATACTGCTTTGGCTGCATCCCATAGTTTTTTATATGATGTCTCCTCAGGTACTAGTAAAATTTTAGCCTCAGGTTTAGTCTCAAGTTTTTGGTCTCACCATATCCTGTCTAGGATCTCTGTCCTGAAGTTTAGGCCAAAAGTTCAGTACCTAGTACTTAGTACTATCATCTACCCCAAAGTGTGAATTAAGTCCTTGTCCCAAGCCCAGACTAAAATTCCAGACTAGAATTGTTGTTTGCTCATTTTTCCTATCTAATTATAGGTAGGCTCCATTTTCTGGGAAGTTTGGGTATACTCTTAAACTTCAATTCTTCCTTGATACCATTTTCAGCTTATTTTCTGTGTTGTTACTAGTTTACCAGATGGACTAAGGCCTGAAAGCTCTGAAAGCCCCCTCCCCTTACTGATTCAATTGACCCTTGAGAGATTTATAACTTAGAGACTTTCCTCAGGCTTGAGGGTAAGCTTTTGATCTCACTCTCAACTTGATTAGGTCAGGGGCCAATCAAATTCTTGCCCCAGCTTAGGCTCAAGTTTTATCACTGTGTTCTTGATTAAATCAGGCACATGCTGATCACCCTGTCTTGGAATTCTGCCCTTAGTTTTGGGCTAAAATGTCTAGAGGGGTCTCCCCCTAAGAACTGTGTCCTCAACCCAAACAGTGTATTATGTCCTCATCCCAGACTGGGATTCCTAGCTTCAATTTGTGTCCACATGGATCAGACCCTTTCAGCCCAGATTGCCCTGGGCTGGGACTCTGGTCCTCTTCTCAGGTTTGAAATTTCAAGGGCTGTTAGTTGACTTGGACCACTATTTGCCCAGGCAAGATCTCAGGGACCAAATGTTAGTTTAAGATTAAGTGTGGAACCTCTGAGAACAGATGTGGGGGGTGGGAGAGACTGAAGGGTTTTGGTTTGCTCTTCACTATTTGCTATAACCTCTTGCTGGCTCTTCTCCCTCTCATTTCAGTTCCCCAGATGGTCTCTGCCTACCTTTTGGATTTTTCTTTTCTTGAAAGTTTTTTCATTCTCTCTCCTTGTTGGTTCTTTCACTCCTATATTCATTTGTGACAACATTTTAATCTTCGTTGGAGATGATTTTTATGGTGAAACAGAGCTGCTGCTCTAGTTACTCCTCCATCTTGGCTCCACTCCATTTGCATATATTTCCTAATGATATTTTACTTTACCTTAAAGCATAATGAAATGTTTCTTTTAAACATGAATGTTTTTACTGTCACTTTGTCTAAGATCATGAGTGTCACAATTGCTTTTTTGTACTGAAACATAATAGATTCTTCTGCATCTTCTCATAATTTAGAGCGAATTTCTAGGTTAAATGTATTTCTTATAAAGAATTCTTTTTTGGAATTCTTATTTCTTATTTATTCTCTTACCATTTTTGTTTGCTTCTAATAGTCACTGCTGGGATCATTAATTGTGTACTTTCTGTCTTCATGTCCTATCATCTTTTCTTCTTCTCTCATTAATTCACTCTTTTAAATAAAACCCTTAGCCTCTTTCTTAGAATTGATACTAAGTATTAGTTCCACAACAGAAGAGTGGTAAGGGCTAGGCAATTTGAGTTAAGTGACTTGCCCAGGGTCTCATAGCTAGGAATTGCCTGAGGTCAGATTTGAACCCAAGTCTTCCCCTTCCTTAGAGTACACAGTGGCATATAACTCAAGAATCTCAGAGACAGAAGGGGACTAGAAGACTTTAAAGGTCCCCAAATGGTCTCACCCAGGGCAAAGTCTTCTTGCTGCCTCTTAGTCATAGCTCTGGAAGTTTCTAACTGTCTTTAAAAAAGAATTATAGGCTCCACTATAGTTAAGTCTTGCACTGATTATTCCTCTTCAAGCTTTGCTTAGCATTAGAAATAAGACCCTTGCTTTGTGGATCACAGAGGGAAAAATAACCAGATTCATTGTAGAATAGAATCCTATTTCACCATATAGAGGAGTAGAAAAAGAATAAGAAAAGGGGTGGTGGGGAAGGGATTAATATAAGGGAGGTAGAAGTTGGTAAGGGGTGATTAAAAGACCCTGTGGAGAAGTAGGAGGGGAATAAGAAGGGTGGTGGCTGGAATGGGAGTAATATAAGGGAGGGGAAAGTAGGGACTGACAAAAAGCAATACACTAGTATGGAGGGAGAGAGTAAAAGGAGAAAGGGTAGGATTAAAAGAGGAAATCCAGATGTAGGGGAATACACATATAGTAATCAGTACTGTGACTATAAATGTGATGAACCCACCTATAAAACAGAAGCAGAGAGCAGGGTGGATTAAAAACCACAATCCTACCAAATGTTGTTTACAAGAAACACATCTGAGGCAGGTAGACACAAGCAGAGTAATGGTAAGAGGCTGAGCAGAATTTATTATGCATCATATGAAGTCAAAATAGCAGGAGTAATAATCATGATCTCAGACAAAGCTAAAGCAAAAATAGATAAGGAAGGTAATTACATCTTGATGAAAATGTAATATAGACAATGAAGGAATTTCAGGTGACATGTATGTACCAATTGGTAAAGAATCCATTTTAAAGGAGAAACTAAAGGAGCTTAAGAAGGAAATAGATAGTTAAAAATATACTGGTAGAGGATCACAACCTACCCATATCAGAACTAGATAAATCAAACCAAAAAATAAATAAGAAATAAATAAGGAAAGTGAATGAAATTTTAGAAAAGTTACATTTAATAGCTATCTGGAGAAAATTGAATGGGGATATAAAGAGATATACCTTCTTTTCAGCAGCATGTGGTACATATACAAAGACTGACCATGTACGAGGACAGAAAAACTTCACAACCAAATGCAGAAAAGCAGAAATAATAAATTCAAATTTTAAAAATCATAATGCAAGAAAAAAATTTAATCAATGAGGGTTTATAGAGAGGCAAATTAGAAATTAATTGAAAACTAAATAATTAATTCTTCAAAACTGGTTTGTCAAAGAGTAAATCATAGAAATAATCACTGATTCATTGAATAGAATGGCAATGTGAAGACAACACATCAAAACTTAGGGGATATAGCCAAAGGAGTACTAAGGGGGGAATTTATATCTATGAGTGCCTATATCATTAAAATAGAGAAAAAGCAGATCAATGAATTGGGCATGCAACTAAAAAACCTAGAAAAAGAACAACCTAAAAATCCCCAGTTAAAGACTAAATTGAAAATCCTAAAAATCAAAGGAAAAATTAATAAAATTTAAAGTAAAATAGGATTGAATTATGTAAAAGTGAAATTTGGGAGATGCCATCTAAAAGTATATATATTTTCTATGGACACGTGGGAACTATCAAACTACATTTCCCATGGTCCAACGGGTTTCCGGTTCCGGTTCTTTGGGCGTGGGGACGTCTGTGTCACCACGCAGAGAATAGTTTAAAATGAGAGGAAATCTGAAAGTAAAGCTTTTTTTTTAGCTCTTTAGCTGCCCTTTTTTAGCTCTCTTGGCTAGCAGGCTCGGGGAGAGACGAGAGGTAACAAAATGGAGGCAGCAGTTTTGAATTCTTACTGGCGTGTGGTCTAATGATTTTACCAGCATGGCCATGGCTTTAATTAAAATACTAATTTGTATTATTATATCAGCCTTTATTATTTTTAATCTTAACAATTGGCAAACCAGAAGGTCGAAATTCGAACTCTCAATTTTCTAGATAGTCTAAGAAGAAGCCGTGCGGCTCTGGGACCCAGAGTCTCAGAAGCGATCTTTTTCCTCTTCCAGTCCTCTCCCGATTTTCCCCAGCCTAGAGGCTGCTTTACGGGGAAGAGAGACAATGGCTTTAATTGCCGCTGGGCTGGGAATTATTTTGCTCAATGCCCCGGGCCTGGTGGCCCTTGCGGACACAAGAACGCCAGTGCCCAGCCAGTTTCATCTCGCAGCTGATCTCTGACTCCTGACCTGATCTCGCTTCCTGCCGCACCTCGAGCCTGCCAGAGTCCCAATCCCTGTGATCTCCACCTCTTTTCCTGACTCCATTTCTGTGAATCCGGAATCCTGAGATTTCCAAGAAGCAAACCCCCACCCTGACTTGCTGAACACCACAGTTCAACTTCAGCTCTGCTGCTAAAGAACTTGGGAAGTATATTCCCCTTTCTCCCTATTTCTAGCCCTCCACGTGTTTCTCTAAAGACCTAATTTAGGCACCCCCCACCCACACAAGCTCTACATGTGGGTATTTTCTACAAAACTGACCTAAGTTTTTCTCTAACCCCGAGCCCACTCACGTGGACCTAGCATCTGAACCTTGAACTAGGGATTACCCTTAATTGGGCCGCATGGCCTATTCACCCCCATGACTGCTCAGAACTTTGAATTGAGAGCAAAGATTGATTATAAAAAAACCAAAAACCCTTAAACTCAGCAGAACTCAATCTTTTAAACCTTGGAACTAAATGTGTTTTATTTCTGTTTTAAAAAGACTGTATCTTACTGCATTTTTCTAATTAGTTTTGTAAATTAATCTTGCTTATTTCGTTGATTTTCCTGTTGCACTGAATCATTTTAAGTTAATGAAGTTTGTGGCTGCTAGATTAATTCTGTTTGTAATTTTATTGTAACTCCCAAATAATGAGAAAAATCTATTAGAACTGGTAAGAGGTTTTGACCAACTTGTTGATCTGATACTACTGGATTTATAGAGCACATATCTTTTAAAATTTATTCTGTCTTGGTAATTTAGGTAAAGAACCTTGAAAGTTTCCATGCTTTGAGAATTGCCTTGTAATTTTACAAGAGGTCTTTTTAACTTTTACTTTAAATCCTTAAGAATTGTTGTCTTAAAGGATAAAGCTTTTATATATTTTATTATAAGAGAAAATGTTGCCTTAAATTGGTAGAAGCATTTCCTACCCAGGATTTTTTTAAAAAAAGGAAGCCAAGGAGCTCATGTATATTCTTATCTGAGGATAATTTAGACTAGAAGATTTTTTAAATATCAGATTTTGCTATGGAAGCAATAACAGGAATTGTTGAGAAGCTCTTAGCCAAGATTTACAAGTTGTAACAAGTATATGATTTTTAAACATCACTGTTTATTGTTTTAAAATGTGCTATTGGAAATAATGGTCCTCTATTTGAATGTGCATTGTGAATCTGCTACTTGTAAGATCCATTTACACTCACAGAATGAAAATCTCATTTTTGGGTAACATAACCCTTCTAGTTCTAAGCTATATCTATCTATCTATCTATCTATCCATCTATCTATCTATCTATATATATTTGATTTTTTAAAACATTTTTTTTAATTAGAGCAATTGATTTTTCCTTTTTCTCATCTTGTACTGGAAGTACACGTATAATCATTATTTATATTTTTATAAGCTTAATGCAAACATCTGAAGAGCCTTGAGACTATGGGATTATGATTAAATGCCTCTCTGATTCCAGAAGGGAATATGAAACCCGTTAATTCGTGCTAAAGAAAACACATGGTCAGAGACTTGACTAAAATCTGCATGGATTGCAGGAGTTCTATGGCAATACTTTAGGGCTTGGGAATTGGGGTTTGAGTCCTGGAGTCCTAGTCTTTTCTTAAACTTTAGAGGACATGGGTCCCCTCTACTTAGATTCCTAGAAAGCACCTAAGATTGGTTATTTATTTGGCTCACTTCCCTGAAAAGCTGATGGTAAATCAGATCAGAGAGAGACATTTCCTTTAGTCCTGGTCCTGACTGGGTAATTGCACACTGCTGAATTCACTTTAATTAGGCCTTCATTCAAAGGTCTAAGTTTATTTTCCCTACATTTTTTACACATTTTACATTTCATTCACAAGTTAATTTTTTCTTTTTCTTGAATTTTATTCTTTTTATTTTTTTTGCCAATTGATTTCCTACAACCCCCAGGACTCAGCCACTCATCCTTAGCTGACCTGAGGTACCCTTTTCAAGGAAAGAAGGTGTGTTTAGAATTTCCCTCAGGGGGATGGGATGTCTATTAAGTTTTTTTTTTAATTTGATAATGTAAAAGTATATGTATATTTAACTCTTTTAGGAGTAATTTCAGGGGGAAATATATAATTCTCAGAAGAAAATGTATGTTTTATATTCTATAATGTAAAGTTTAAATTCTTTTGATAATTTTAGGATAAGGATCTTGCCATCTCCCCAGAATCCAGACAATGAACCTGTTTGGTGAAGACACCATGAAGATATCTGAAAAGCCTTCACTGTACCATGAAGACCAAATTTGAACTTTGGGGTGCAGTTAATTGAATTTATGGGGAGTTGAAATTGAGTTGTATATATTGTTCTAATTGCACACTGTTATACCAATAGGGGACTGCCCCCAAATTGTTTTTTTTTTGTCAATGCGGCTAGTTTTATCCATTTGTTTATCCATTTCTTTTATCCCTCAAATTCCTAAATTTTTAGGAGTTGTCTATTTTTATAGGTCCAGCAAAGAAAAAGGGCTAACCTTTTTTTGCTGGACCTCAGGGGGAATTGTAAAAGTGAAATTTGGGAGATGCCATCTAAAAGTATATATATTTTCTATGGACACGTGGGAACTATCAAACTACATTTCCCGTGGTCCAATGAGTTTCCGGTTCCGGTTCTTTGGGCGTGGGGACGTCTGTGTCACCACGCAGAGAACAGTTTAAAATGAGAGGAAATCTGAAAGTAAAGCTTTTTTTTTTTTTTTTTTTTTAGCTCTTTAGCTGCTCTTTTTTAGCTCTCTTGGCTAGCAGGCTCGAGGAGAGATGAGAGGTAACAAAATGGAGGCAGCAGTTTTGAATTCTTACCTGCGTGTGGTCTAATGATTTTACCAGCATGGCCATGGCTTTAATTAAAATACTAATTTATATTATTATATCAGCCTTTATTATTTTTAATTGTAATAATTAATAAATAAGATTAGGGGCTGATTGTATTAAAAAATGAGAGTATTGGTTAATTTGATTAAAAGAAAAAAGAAGAGAATCAAATTACCAATCAAATTGAAAAGAGTGATTTCACCTCTAATGAAAAAGAAATTAAATAAGTAGGTGCTATTTTGCTCAATTATATGACAATAACTCTGATAATATGGGTGAAATGGATGAATATTTACAAAAATATAAATTGTCTAGATTAACAAAAAAGGAAATAGAATACTTAAATAATCCAATCTCAGAGAAAGAATTTTAATAAATCATCCAAGGACTCTCCAAGAAAAATTCCTCAGCGTAATATGGATTTACAAGTGAATTCTATTAAACATTTATAGAAAAATTAATCCCAAAACAATACAAATTACTTAGAAAAATAAGCAAAGAATACATCCTAACAAGTTCTTTTTTATGACACAAATGTGGTGCTATTACCTAAATCAGTAAGATCAAAAACAGAAAGAAAATTATAGGCCACTTTACTCATTAAACATTGATGTAAAAATCTTATAAAATACCAGAAAATAGAATAAAGCAATATATATAACAAAGATTATTCACCATGACCAGGTGAGATTGATACTAGGAATGCAAGCCTAGTTTAATATTCACTATAAATCACTATATCAATAATCAAATTAGTAGAAATTACATGATTATGATCAACAGATTCAGGAAAATACTCACAAAATACAATACCCATTCCTATTGAAAACAATAGAAAATATATAAATAAAAGGACCTTTCCTTAAAATAATAAGTAGTATTTATTTAAAACCATCAGCAATTATTGTCTTCACTAAGAATAAGTTAGAAGCCTTCCAAATAAGAGCAGGGTGGAGCAAGGATGCCCATTATCACTACTATAATTTAATATTGTACTAGAAATGCTGACTTTAGCAATTTGAGAAGAAAAAGAAATTGGAGTAGGCAATGAGGAACCTGAATATTACTCATTGCAGATGATATGATGGTATATTTAAAGAAACCTAAAAAATAAATTAAAAACTAATTAAAATAATTAATAACTTCAGCAAAGTTTCAGTACACAAAATAAACCCACATAAATCATCAGCATTTCTATATATTTCCAAAAAACTTAGGAACAGGAGCTAGAAAGAGAAACTCCAATTAAAAATCACTCGAGACAATATAAAATACTTAAGAATCTGTCTGACAAGACAAACACAGGAATTATATGAACTCAACTACAAAACACTTTTCACACAATTAAAATTAGATCTAAACAATTGGGAAAACATTAATTGCTCCTGGGTAGGATAAGCTAATATAATAAAAATGACAATTTACTCATTCATTGCCAAAACAAACCACCAAAAATTATTTTATAGAACTAGAAAAAATAAGAATAAAATTCATCTGGAAGAGCAAAAGGTCAGGAATATTAAGGGAACTAATGAAGAAAAATGTGAAGGATGGTGGACTACCAATGCCAGATCTTAAACTGTACTATAAAGCACTTATCATCAAAACCATTTGCTACTGGCTAAGAAGTAGAAGAGTGGATCAATGGAATAGACTAGGGGTAAATTACCTTAGCAATATGGTGTTTGATAAACACAAAGATCACATCTTTTGGAATAAGAATTCACTATTTGACAAAAACTGCTGGGAGAACTGGAAAACAATATGGTAAAATACTATTGTGCCATAAGGAGTGATGAAAAGGATGATTTCAGAAAGAACTTGAAAGAAATACATAAACTGATGCTGAGTGAAATAAGTAGGACCAAGGAGAACATTACTCATAGTATCTGAAATATTGTAGAATGATCAAATGGATAAACTTTGCTATGAATAGCAATACAATGATATAGGACAATTCTGAAGGACTTAAAGAAAAAAATACAATCCAACTACAGAGAAAGAACTGTTGGAGGTGAGAACATATTATTTATCATTTGTTTATTTGGGTATATGATTTGGGGTTTTGGTTTTATGAGATTATTCACTTATAAAAATGAGTAATGTGGAAATATATTTTGTGTGATAATACACGTATATAATCCAGATTGAATTGCTTGTCAGCTCTAGGAGAGGGGAAGGTTGAAAGGAGGGAGACAATATAAATCTTTATTTTTGAAAACTTTGTGAAACTGGAAACTTTCTGAAACATGTGAAAAATTTATATTAAAATAAAATAAAGATAAGACATTAAAAAATAAAATATAAGACTTCTAATTATCTACTTCGCCTTTCAACTCTGCATTGACATTGTGCAATTAGTCAACTAAGTTTAAAAATTCTAATGGACTTCTAATTCCACCTCCTTGCTTTGTATCATCAAAACTTTAGCACTTTTTAGGCATTTCTTTCCTGTTAGTCAAAGTGCTTCATGTCTGGAATTTTCACAAGGCCTTTTATCAAAAGAAAAATTCCATAAAATGATGGTTTCCCCATCTCAGGCACTCTCTTGATGAGGCAGTATATATATATACCCATGGCTTACTTTGAAGTGGGAAATTGAACAAGTTAATTATTTTAAACTATTTAAGTGTTATATTTATAACTATTATAATAATTTAACTATTAAAAGTATTGTTTTAAGATTTTTAATTCCAAATTCTCTCCCACCTGCCTACCCCATCCATTAAGAAAGCAAATAATTTGATATTAATAATACATGTGAAGTCATGAAAAACATTTCCATATATTCAAGTTGCAAAAAAGATAAGAAAAAAATGGAAAAATGGTGTGAAGAAGTATACTTCAATCTGTACTCAAGTTCTTCAAGTCTCTCTGTAAAAGTGGATAGTTGTTGGGTTGTTTATTTTTTTTCATCATAGATCCTTTGAAAAGGGCTTGGATCATTGCATTCATCAGAGTAATTAAGTTTTCAGTTTATCATTATTGCAATGTAAATGTTAATATGTATAACATATTTTTGGTTTTGATCATTTCACTTTGTATTAGTTAATATACATCTTCCTAGATAAAAAAAATCTTTCCTGATTTTTCTATTTTTTTTGTTTGTCATTTCTTATAGCATAATAGTACTCTATCACAATCATATCCCACAACTTGTTCAGTCATCTCCAATTAAGGGTCATCTCCTCAATGACCAATTCTTTGTTACCACAAAAAGAATTTATATATACACACACATCTAAGTTCTATTTCTTTTTTTTTCTCTTTAGAATATAGACCATATAATGGTATTACTGAGTCAAAAAGTACATAATGTATTTAAAGTTCTTTGGGAATCATTCCAAATTGTTCTCCTGAATGGCTGAATCAGTTCATAACTCCAACAACAATGTATGTGGTCCATAATGACCACCAACATTTATAATTTCCTTTTCTATCTTGTTATCCAATCTGATAGCTGTAAAGTTGTTTTAATTTGAATTTCTTGAATCAATAGTGATTTAATGCATTTTTAAATTACTATAGAGAGCTTTGATTCCTTTTTCTGAAAACATAATGTTTATATCTTTTACCACTTATCAATTGGGTAATGACTTATACCTGATAAATTTAACTCAGTTCACTATGTATTTGAGAAATAGGGCTTTTATGAGAAACAATTGTTATAAATATTTTCCACCAATTTCATGTTATTTTATTTTGGCTGCTTTGGTATTGTTCCTGCAAAAAATTTAAATTTTATGTAATTAAAATTATACACTTTACTTACTATAATGTCCTATATTGCTTATTTGGTCATAAACTGTTTTGTTATCCAAAGGTCTGACAGGTAAATTTTTTTATGCTGCCCTAATTTACTTATAATTTTGCCCTTTATGTATAAGTTATTTATGTTTTTACCCTATTTTGGTATATGGTGTGTGATGTTATTCTATGCCTAGTTTCTGCCAAACAGTTTTCCAAATTTCCCAGCAATTATTGTCATATGTTGACTTCTACTCCCAGCCCAAGCTTGGATTTTGGGGTTTATCAAACATTAGATGATGGTGGCCATTTACTATTATCTCTTGTGTACCTAATCTTTTTTACTGATCCACCACTCTATTTCTCAAATCATTTTCATGATTACTGGTTTATAAGAGAGTTAGAAATCTGATTAGAAATATAAATTCTAGGACAACTTCCTTTATCCCCTCACTCCCAATAGATTCCCTTTATAATTTTGACCCTGTCTTCTTCTAGTTACTTTTGTTATGATTTTTCTAGTTCTAAAGATTAATTCTTTGGTAGTTTAATTGTTTTTAAACAGAATAAGTAAACCAATTTAGGTAGAATTGTCATTTTATTATATTGACTTAATATACCCATGAGCTATTAAAATTTCTCTAGTTGTTTATTTCTATTTTCCTTTATGTTAAGTGTTCTATAATTGTGTTTGTATAGTCTCTGGGTTTGCCTTGGCAGGTAGACTCCTGAGTATTTTTTATTGTATTCAGTTATTTTAAATGGAATTTCTCATTCTCTTTATTCCTGCCAATTTTCGGTATTTGAATACAGAAATGATGATGATTTGTGTAAGTTTATGTTATCTTAAAACTTTGCTAAACTTTCTAATTGTTTCAATAAGGTTTTAGTTGGTTTTTCTAGGGTTCTCATCATTTTCATATTCGAAGGGTGATAGTTTTATTTTCTCTTTGCCTATTATTATTTGTTTAATTTCCTTTTTATTGTCTTACTGCTGTAGTTAGCATTTAAAATACAGTAAAATAATAGTCGTGATAGTAAATATCCTTGCTTCATTCCAAACTTTACTGGAAAGATTTTTAGTTTATGATCTTTAAAATTAATGCTTGCTCCTGGCTTTAGATAGATACTACTTCTCATTTTAAGGAAATCTCCATTAATTCCTATACATTCTAGTGTTTTTAATAAGAATGTATGTCATTTAGTCAAAAACATTTTTCTGCATTTATTGACAAATCAAATTTGCTATTTTGTTATTGATTTATGCTCAATTATGTTGATAGTTTTCCTAATATTGAACAAGTACTGCATTCCTTCTATAAATCCCACCTGGGCACTGTGTATGATCTTTCTGATCTATTGCTTCCTAGTATTTCAATTTAAAATTTATGCATCAATATGCATTATGGAAATTGGCCTATAGTTTTCTTCCTCTATATTTTCTCTCCTTGCTATACCTATCAAAACCATATATCTAAACCATATTTGTGTCATAAAAAGAATTTGATAAGATTATTTCTTCACTCATTTGTTTTCAAATATTTTATAAATACTGGGACAAATTATTCCTAAAATATTTGGTAGATTACACTAAAAAATCTATCTTGTTCTGGGAATTTTTCTCATGGAGCTAATTTATGACTTCTTCAATTTCTTTTTCTGAGATAAGGTCATTTAAATATTACATTTCCTCTTGTATTAATCCAGGCAATTTGTAGTTTGGTAAATATTCACCCCTTTCACTTTTATTTTCAGTTTTACTGGCATATTATTGGGCAAAATAACTCCTAATAAAAACTTTAATTTTGTCTTCATTCTTAATGCAAATATTCTGATTCAAATAATTTGGTTTTCTTTCTGTTTAAAAATTAAATTAACCAATTGTTTATCTATTTTATTGAGTTCTCACCACCACCACCAAATCAGCTCTTAGGTTTATTTATTAGTCAAAGGGTCTTTTTTTATTTACAGTTTTGTTTCTCTCTCCTTTGATTTTCAGGATTTAAATTTTGGTGTTTAATTAGAAATTATTAATTTTTTTCTTTTTTTAGTTTCTTTTTAGTTGCTTGCCCGATTTACTGATCTGCTTTTTCTCTTCTATCAATTCATGAATTTAGAAATGTAAAATTTTCCCTGAAAACTGTATTTGTTCCATTCCTCAAATTTTGATATATTGTATCATTGTTATCAATTCACTTTAAGAAGTTTTTTTATTGATTTTTACTATTATTTGTTATTTTGCTCACTCATTCTTCAGGATTAGATTGTGTAATTTCCATTTTAATCTTCCAGATCCCTTTATTGAATGTAGTTTTTATCCCTTTCTGGTACGAAAAGTGTGCATTTATATTTTTGCTTTTCTGTATTAGGTTGTAAAGTTTATGTCCTAATACATGTTCAATTTTTGTGCAGGTGCTATGTATAGTTGAAAAAAGAGTATACTTCTTTGTATTACCATTCAATTTTCTGCAGAGGTCTATCATGCCTAACTTTTCTCAGATTCTTTTCATCTTCTCAATGTGAAAGAAAAAAACAGAAGAAGTATAAAACAAATTTAAGCAGATGTAGGCATACTCATAATTGATTGAGAAATAAAAAGGACCTATATATAAATTGAAGCAAAGGGAATACAATTTAATATTTTGTCGTTGTCTTAAGAACATATAGAGTTCTGCCAAAAGAGTTGATGGTTTGTGTTTCCACAATACTTTATTTTTCTATTAATTTTTTTTCCAAATTACACGTTGATTCAATTTTAATAATCATCTTCTGACATTTTACAATCCATGTTTCCTTCCATCCCCTCTCCTTGTCTTGCATGGCAAGTAATATGATATAGATTGTACATGCGTTATCATGCAATACATATTTCCATGTTCTTCATGTGAAAGAATGTATCACTTATACTTAAGAAAAACTCATGGAGGAAATAATGTGAAGAATAATATGCTTCAGTCTGTATTCAATTCCATTAATCCTTCAATGGTGTTGGATGGCTTTTTTTTTTTTTTTGTCATGAGTCCCTTGGAATTATCCTGGATCCTTGTTGATAATAGTTAAGTCATTAGCAGTTGATCACAGTATAAGAGTGCTGTTACTGTTTTCTGATTCTGCTCACTGCACACTCTACTTTCAAGCACTTCCTATAATTCTTTGCAGTATTTTCTTTCCTCTATGATTATCCTTTCCTTCATTTCTTATGGTACTCCATTAAAATCTTATATAACTAGTTCTTCAGCCATTCCCCTATTGATTGACATATATCTGTTTACAATTCTTTGCCACCACAAAAAGAGCTGTCATAAACATTTTTGTACATAAAAGTTCTTTTCCTCTATATCTAATCTGTTTGGGATACAGACCCAGGAGTGGTATTTCTGGGCCAAAGGGCAGGCACAGTTTAATGGCCCTTTGTACATTGTTCTTTTCCCACATTCCTCCATCTCTATCATTTTGCTTTTTGTCATATTAGCCAGTCTGATGGTAACTCAAAACTGTTTTAATTTACATTTCTCTAATTGATAGTGATTTAGAACATTTTATATGACTAAATATAATTTTATTTCTTCATTTGAGAACTACCCATTCATATCCTTTGACCACTGGTCAATGCCAACACTATTTTTCTCTTTCCTCATTCCAGATCTCCAATTTTCCATTCCTGAACGAAATATCAGAGTAGCAACATCAATATCTTCATCATTGTTTATAAAATACTTTCTCAGTGTGCATTGCTGTGTAGGCATAGAGGAAAGACCTTTTACTTTCCAAATGCTCAAAAACTTTGTATACTTTTCCTTTCATGGAGAACAAGGAAAATGAGAGTATCCATGCAGTGACTAGAGTCACTGAAATCAGGACTATGTCAGAAAGAGAGTTCTCAGATACTATGTCCAAAGTCTCACATTCCCAGTCTCTAACTCCAGCTCATCTAGTTAAAGGTTAAAGCAGTAACAAAGTGCAAATTATTAAATCAAAGCCTTTAATCTCATTAACAATTGGGAAGGTCAGGAAATCATGAATAAGGCATATATATACACATATATATATATATATATATTTGTCTGTACACATACAGTTTTCCTCAGTAAAATGCAAATTACTTGAGGGGAAGGACTATCATATTTATACTCCAAGCAACTAGGTCAGAGACTGCATATAGTAGACATATAATAAATGATAATTAAAATAAATTAATTTAATGGAATAGATTTGTTGAATTAGAGGAGGTAAAAAGAAAATCAAGGTTACTTCTTAATGACAAGGACTGTTTTGGTTTTCTTTTTTGCCTCTTTCATTTCCTAGATTAGCATGATGCCTACCACATAGTAGGCACTCAATAAATGTTAATTGATTGACTAATTTTCATGTTTCCCCTCTTATTGCCTGGATAAACTGGAATCAGTAGAAAGTCAGGCAGTGCATGTTGCTGAAATGCTACTTCAGAGTAAACAAATACAGGTAAATTTGTGCCTGAAAGGTAACTAGCTTAGTAAGGTACTTCAGAAAATTGTTTGAATCCCTTTAGTGCTGCTGCGAATCTTTTGAGGTGGTATCAGAGGTGTCTGTATGATATATGAAAGCATAGTAGCAGAAAATGCACTTCTGGAAATGGAGATTTGATATGCTGAAAAATGAATGTCAAGATACCAGTGCTGTTCAGGGAATCCAAATTATGTGTGGGGCTTGATGTGTGTGATTGCTGCTTAATAGGATTCGCAAATGACATATTTATTAGCCACAGATGAATCTCAAAAGATGGAGATATTCAGATAAGCATCCTGAAATGCTCAGGCTTATCAGACCCAGCTTTGAACATGTTAAAGACTCCCCCCACTGCTAGAAGGAGATCTTTTTAGAACAGTGCCCCTTCTTTTTTTTCTAACATAGGCACATTTGAGTATATTTCTTTCCATCTCTTTCTTTTTTCCCTTCAATGAACCAGCAAGAAGCAGGCTACAGAATATATAAGGCATCTAACTTCCTAGCATTCACACAGGAGAATAGAGTGTGGAGAATAAGTAGGGAGAAGTGAGGAAATATCAGTTAGAACACAAGAGAAATGTCAATATTTTCCATATGGCTTGGAGAAGAAGAATTTACAAAGAGAGATAATATGAAAACACATTAGGAAAAAAAGAGTGTAACAAAATGGATAGAGTAATGGATTGGGAATTAATTGGTCTTCCAATATTTGACAAACATTTATTAAGTGCTTATTATATACCAGGCACTGTGCAAAGGGTAGAAGAGAAAACTTAGATTTATTTCAGCTTTCAACAAAGCATATAAAGTACTCATCGTGTGTTGCAACTTGTGTTATACATTGGGAGGGATAAAAAGTTTAGATGGCACATGGTTCTTTGCCTACTGGAAGGTTATAATTTAGTAGAGCAATAGAACACATAACTAGAGTACAGAGTATTATAAATGTTATTCATATCAATGTAAGATCCAAGAGGTATAATTTATGACTAAGTTTTGTCATGCTGCCTGAATGGGGGGAAATTACTTTTTTTGGACCTCAGTTTCTTGAAGTAAAATAAGGTTTTTGTATTAGATGGTTTCAAAGCTCCCTTCCAGCTCCAAGATTTTATAATTCTAAAAGAAAATATACATCATCTGTATACCTTACAATATTTTGTGATAGGTGGATTAAGAATAAGATGTTAGCACTTTAGAAGATAACAATCTATTCCTGATTGCAGAGGCTAGAGAGAAACTGAGGTACTCATAATTCAAAACAATGGACATCTCCAAAACATGCCCACACTCCTGGTCTTTAAAACACAGATAGAAGCTATCACCTGTCTCAACTATCCAAAGGTTTATGTATGCAGATATAGACATAAATGTGCAGAGTCACTCTGTTCCCTTCCAAATTAGACTTCTTATGAACAGTCATGAGACTGATAAAGATAAAGAAATCCACGTTGGCACAGATCAAAATATAAGAGATGTAGAACTGGAAGGGGTTTCAAGCTTATTTGGGGCAATCCCCTTAACTTTCATAGGAAGAAACTGAGGTCCAACCAAAAATCTATTCATAAATGCCTGCTAATAATCAATTATTTACAGATATAGGCATAGGTGAAAGCCAAAGGCAGATATGAAAATGTATCTGTGGCATATGGATTCTCGGTCAGCATTGGGAAAAACAGAGAAGGGGAGGAAGAAACTTTACTCTGAATAGCGTAGCATTTAGAAATCCACCAGCTACAGTCTGAAAGGATTGGTTAGAATTGCTGGGCTACTGCTAAAACAATGATAAGCAATGCATTTTGATCCTGCTGTCCTTTGGCTGGAGATAGAAGTAAGAGAACTCACCCAGTGTCTAAATAAAGGAGAAAGAGAAAAAGCAGAGAAGATGGGGTGTAGAAAGCCTTGCTAAAAGAGTTGACAAGTGGCATTTTGATTTTACTACTTCAAATTCCCTTTCTTCTTGTTCTTTATCACAATACTCACTTCCTCAATCCATTTAATAAACACTTATTGACTTTTTACTTTGTGAAAGGCACTTTAATGGGTATTTCCAGGAAAACAGAGAAGAAAATATTGTCCTTGTTCTCAAAGAATTTAGAATCTCCCTGGAGGAGGGCAGAAACCATAAGTCAAGTAAATCAGTAAAATAAAACGGCAAAATGTGATGAATTCCATATAAGGTGTAAATAAAGTGCTATAAAAGTTCAGGGAAAAGAGAAATCTTATCTGGTGGTGATCAAAAAAGCCTTTATTGAAGAGAGG
The DNA here is from genome assembly GCF_016433145.1 of Gracilinanus agilis. NCBI lineage: Eukaryota > Metazoa > Chordata > Mammalia > Didelphimorphia > Didelphidae > Gracilinanus > Gracilinanus agilis. The sequence continues at coordinate 378,298,259 of NC_058132.1, read as the reverse complement.
CCGTATGATATGGACATTAAATAAAGAATACATTTCCAAGGAGTGATTTGCATTATAGACAAAAACAACAGTAGAAACAAAGGTGGTTTTATGGCTCCAAAAGGAAATGTGGCATGTGTCTGAAGATAAACCAGAAGCCTAGATCCTTTGAATTCATTGTCACGAAGTTAGATCAGAATTGCATCCTGAACAATTATAATAACCTCCTAACAGGTATTCTTTCATTCAGTTTATCCCTTCTTCTGTCTGGCCTCCATATAACTATCAAAGGGATATTCTTAAAGTGCAGGTCTTTTTAGGCTTCTCTACTTTTCAAAAAGCACTAGTTGCTATTACCTCTAAGATAAATTTCACTTTCCCCTCCCCTAATTTTGGCTTATATATCTCTTTATTATCTGGTTCTGATCTACTTTTCCAAGCTCATTGTACATTGCTTTCCTTCACATACCTTATATTCAGGCAACTTTGTTCTTCCTCATAAATGATATTTCATCTCCCATCTTTATTTCTTTGCCCAGCCTATCTATCATTCCTTGAAGAAACTCCCTTCTTACATCTGCCTCATGGAAATCTTGAATTTTTTGAAAGCTCAATTCATGTGCCAACTCATACAGAAAATCTCTAACAATAAACTTAATGATAATTTTCATTCATGCTATATCTTAAGTTTGCAGATTGCTGTACATATGTTATCTAATTTGATTCTCATACTACCCCTGTAAGGTAGGTGCTTTCATTAGCCCCCTTTTACACATATTCATCAACTGAACATTTTCCCTCCTTTCACAATCCTGCAATTCCCAAAGTAAACTTTTTTTTACAAACTTAGTTTATGGGGATTTTTAAGTTGTCCAGTGATGTATCTGAGACTATATAGGTCTGGATTCTTCATTAATGGATATCTTTCAAGTCATATCTACTTCCATCCAAACTGTCTGTGATTTACGCACTGTGAGCCTATATACTTATAAAAGGAATTGGTAAATACAAAGAAGGTGGAAAGGAGATTGATACAGAAATGCCCAAAATATCTTTGCAGGGTCACCATACTGAAAAAGGGAGACATCTTTGTAATGGGACCCAGATTTTTTGGGTCAAGAGGGAGGACTCTAGAAGACATAAGAGTTAAACTTTTTATTGTATTATTAACCTGGAAATTTCCCCCAAAATCAATAGATTTAAATCATTGTAAAGTATCCAATACAGTATCTTTGTCCTCTCCTCTTTTTCTACCCCTACTTCCCAAATCAAAATATTACTATCATTTACTGAATGGGGGTATATTCTACCAAATAAGATCCTTTTTTAAAGAATATAAAATCCTTAAAAAATAACAACTCCTGAATTGGCAAGTAGGATAGGAAGTTAATTGCATCCTGAAATCATTCTCTGAACAAGTGCTACTAATATCTAAGATGAGAGTTAGATGGAAAAGATTTGTCCACTTTTCCACCCTTTCTCTTGCCCAACTGAATTCTAACTCAAGGATTTAGTTGCTCTGACATTTAGTCATATAAAATTTCTGTCCAATTTTTTTCCTGGAACTAAATTTATAGAATGATCAAGTGATCAGAATGGATTTAGCAATACCTGAACACAATTACCGTACGTGACCAGAAAACATCAGGTATATATCTCTGGTTCTCTGGAAACCCTATTAGTCCTTGCCAAAAACAGAACTCAGACTGCTTCATGAATCTAATGTGTTCATCCAATTGTAGAGCAGAGGTAAAGAACTTGCATGACTCATTTTATGAGTACCCACCCCTGCTTGCCTGTAGCTAACACTATCAAGCTCTTCCTTATGTTGCTATTTAAATTCATCCAAATAAATTAATTGATGGAAAGATATTAGAGATTATGTTATTACTTCCTCTGGCTCTAGTGGTGTTGCCATCTGACTTTCAGGCAGCAAGATGAGATCTAAATTAAACACAAATAATTGTTCACAATTAGGAAATGAAATGCCTGGAGAACCCCAAGGTAATTGAAATGGCTGGTATAGTGTGGTGTCTTCTAATTCATCAACAATTTAGGCTCTCTTGCATTCATTTGGCTTCTAGCCCAGTGATGACAGAAACAAGTGTATTGAGTCAGAATGAACTATCAGAGGCAAAGAAACATGATAGAGGGAGACTTGTGGCAATGGAGGTAATACAGCATAATGGAAAGAACAATGAACCCACAAGTCAAAAGACCTGGGTTCTTATCCTGACTCTGCCACTTACTATTTGTATAACCTTGAATGAGACACTGAAGTCCTGTGATCTTCAGTATCCTAATCTGTGTGGTAAGTAGGCAGGAGTTGATTACTCAAGTTCTGAGAGTTTATTTTTCACTATTTAGCATATTTAGTGAAAAATAATGAATATGAAGCATTGAAGTAGTTAAAATGTGTGAGGCTTTTAGTGGATCACCTTAAGTTATATAATGGTTCATTGAACTGTTTATTGCTGTGAACATATTTGGAAAATATTTCTACCTTTATTTACCAACATTTTATTTATAGAAATATAGGAATAGCCATTTCTGAGGTTTGCTGATAGACCAGATACCAAGAAGGAGCTTTGCTTTATTCTCTAAAAGGGCTTATTTCCCTTAATAACCTCTTTGCTAAATGTCTTAGCTTGCTTCAGCTCCACCTCCTCCCACAGACACATATGCATACATATGCACAGAGAGAGACAGAGTGTCATATGTACATCTTGTCCTTAATAATATCTGAAAGATATTCTGTGTAAGAATGAGTAAACATAGATTCAACAGGAGAAGAGTCTGAATGGTGGGGGAAGACCCAAAATTGCTATAAAAAAAAAACTAAAAAGTAAGATGGATTATGGGAAAATAAACAATACTAGAAGAAATCTGAAAGGTCATCTAGTTCAACTGCCATGCTTTAAAGATTAGAAGACCACAGCTTCAGAAAGATTGCCCAAGATCAAATGTTTAGAACTGATATAAATGAGATCTGAATCCTGCTCTATTGATTTCAAATACAGCACTCTTTCCATTGGATCATAGCAGATGTATCAGGAACAATAATATTCATTTAGTGCTTCTAACAGACGGCAGCAATGCCTAGAAAATGACTGGGAAGGGATCACTGTGTCTAAAAGGAAATCAAAAAAAGGAAGATCTTTCCTTAGCACAAATTTCACTATCCATGATGGGCACAGTTGGAATCTCCTCTTTTCCTGATTAGCAGCAATCTAATAAAGGACATTGATAGCCTGCCAGGTCTATACATGTCATGCAGAGAAACAGAAGGGTTCATTGTATGATGTTTTCCACTTACTGTATTCAGTATGTTAAGACCATATTTAAAAAGTGATTATTTGAGATTAGTTTTGCTGTTCCATTTTTAAGGGGAGGAAAATAAAGCTTTTCAGAAATGATAAGGCTTTTGTTTTGTTCGGAGAAAAGCAAAAGGTAGCACAGAGCTTGTGGAGCTTTTTTCTTTACCTTTGGCTACAGCTAATGAGAAGACAGAAGGGAAAAGAGGGAAAATGCCAAAAAAAATATATAATTATAAATTGAAATGGCATGATTGTCCAGAGAACTCCTTCTGTTTCACGAAGGCTGGGACATATTTTTTCCTTTCCACTTTTGTAATTCTGTATCTGGTTATAGAGTTCAGGAGAGAGAAAAGCACACAAAAAATTAACATGGGATCTGTAGATTTTGAAAGGAAGGACAGAACAAAAAGCTGTTGGATAGGAATTGAGTTTACATTCTGTGTGGCAGTGATAATGTGTCTTCTGCTTTTCCCACTTACAATCTTGATGAGAGAATTTAGAGAGTAGACTAGAGGTTATCTTCTGGAGAAGGAACTGTCTCAGGAGAAAGGAACACTCTGTAAGGAATACTGAGGAAAAAGGAATGAATGGTTTGTGCTCAGGGAGAAAGGATAAAGGGAACGATAGAAAGGCTTTGGAAGACCAAAGAGAATATTAAAGGGAATGAAACAAGTGGTACCTAAGAATTGCACTACTACAGTCTATTTAGGAGAGAAAAGTATTTCAAATATATAGAGTAATGAGTCTAAATTGTTGTTAACATTATTAGCATTATTTTTGCTTTGGCTGTTGTCAAGAATTGTTGCTGCCTAAATTTGAAAACATAGAAATAGTCCATGGAATCAGAGAGGATTTTAGAATAAAGGAGTGAAGAAGATGGAAATTCCAGGTATTTAAGTTTTTGTCAAGGCACTTTTCAGATTTTGATTAGCTCTATCTGTACAGAAAGGCAGCAAGAAAGTCTATGAGTGAATAGCAGAGACCATTCTTGTCATTGTTTCCCTGTTGTTCTTTACCTAGTAATCTACATGGAAGACATATAGGATTTAAAAACTGGTAAATTCTGAACCACCAAGAGGGACCATTTGGTAATTATTTGAGCTATTGCCATTATCTGGTTTATAGCTCAGCTTTCAGAGAATAAAAATAGAATGTATAAAGAACAATCTCCATAAGCTAGATTGAGTTATATGACAGAGGCTCCTAAGCCCTTGACTGGAAAGAAAATTCAAAAGAATAGGCTATACATTTGGGTCTCCAAATTTGGATGATTTTTGCTATAAAGTTTTGCACAAATGGAGCTAAGAATCAACTGCAATTAGAGATGAGAGGCTCTAAAAGAAATTTTGCATATAGCATGTGGTATGAAATAAGGAGAACCAGAATATTGTTCATAGTAAAGACAATATTTTATGATGATCAACTGTGAAAGACATAGTTATTCTCAGCAATACAGTGATCCAGGACAATTTTGAAGGATTTATGACAAAGAATACTATCTACCTCCAGAAAAAAGAACTGTTGGAGTCGGAATGCAGACTAAACGATACTATTTTCCACTTTAGTTTATTTGTGTTTTTTGATTTGGGGGTTGGGGTTTTACGTGAGTATTCTCTTAACAACAACCAATATAGAAATATGTTTTGTATGATAATACATGTATACACTTCCCAGCTGTGTGACCCTGGGTAAGTCACTTGACCCCCATTGCCTAGTCCTTACCACTCTTCTGCCTTGGAGCAAATACACAGTATTGACTCCAAAACAGAAGGTACAGGTTTAAAAAATATATATATATATATATATATGTAAGTATATATATACATATATATAACCCAGAAATGAAGGGGAAAAAACCTGTTCTCAGCAATAGAAAAATTCAAGACAATTCCAAAGAACTTATGAGGGAAAATGCTATCCCCCAAAGTAAAAGAACTGATAGTCTAAATGTAAATTGAAATGTACTGTTTTCACTTTATTTTTTGACCATGTTTTCTTTTATAACTTGGCTAATATCTAAATATGTTTTGCACAACTACACATAACTATCTATATCAAATTACTTGCCTTCTTGTGTGGGGGAGTGAGTAAACTTGTAAAAGATTTTGGAAATCAAATTTTAAAAATATGTTAAAAATTGTACATGTCATTGGGGAAATAAATATGTTAAAGAATTAATTTATATAATTTATATATAATTGTTTGCAACATATATAAAAATAATTTATATAAAAATAATTAAAAGAATGTAAAAATGATTAAGTCATGATCAGATGTGTCAGCAGAACTTAGCAGAATATTCCAAAAAAAGCTTTTCCCCACCTCTAAGGGACAATTAGTGTTTCTCCAAAGTGGACCTGTGTACATGGACCCATGCTCCATGTCTGTCTGTTCTCAGTCATAGCAAGAATCTGAGGTAACAAGGAAAGGAAGCTTTCTCAAAATCTCTGCCTCACAGTCTTCTGCATAAATATGGTCTCTTTTGGATTCAGCTTCTGTGGACATCTAGTTTTTGGGGTAGAACTATTTAACTACGTCTGTACAACTTTCAACTTCTCTCTCAGATAAAGTCTTTAGCTAAATTATCTTCAATGAAGAACAGTTGTTCTCTTAGCTTAACCATGCTCTGTAGATTTTCCCAGATCTTTTAAAACAGGTAGAAAACCCCCTGCTCTATTAGTAGCCTCCTCTATCATACTCCCTCAGATTTTTGGCAATAGCCAAGCATAGACGTGATCATGCTACATGTATTTCCCACTGTCATCTTTTGAAAACCAATATATAAATCAGATAATGATTACTTGCCTAATAATTACTGAACAACACTAGAGATGTAGGGCTTACCATTTTCTCAGATCTATAAATACAAAGCAGGTGTGCCTTGAGGGGAGGAAATAGTATACATAGGCAACAGGACAATGTTTAATGTCAAGATAAGGATGTAAGGTCTTAAGCATTTCAAAGTTGAATGATTTAGCTCTTCTCACACATCCTCTCAGTAGGTCCACTTTGGTGGGTGGAGCAGCAATGATGGAGCAGAAGAAGTTCCTCTGCTTATTTCTTTTTTCCTTTATGTATTCCTTCTACCCACTGATTCAGTATTTATTTGTGGGACTATTACAAGATTTGTAACAGTTGTAGCCCCTCAAAATGATATTTGTCCCCATGGAAGAACATATCCGACGAATGCAGTTGCTATAACTGTTACTAGTAGGATTACTCCAATGTTTCAGGTTTCTTTAAATAGGTAGGATCCATAGTAGATGCCTTACCCAACATGGAGAAATAGGCATATAAAGAATATGGATGCTCTGTTAGTGTGAAGGTTTTGGATAAGTCATCTGTAGTTAAAGTCTCAGCAGATATGAGCTACTGATGAGAAGACAGTAAGTGTATCTGATGTGTAGTGTATAGCTAGGAAGTCCTGTAAGGATTTGAATTATTTAGCAAATGACTAGAAAAGACCCAAAGTTTCATCAAGCTGAGATATTAGATGGTGCTGGTAAGTCAATAAAGGAGTGGTTGATAATTTTTATAAATGGGTGGGTTTTTCGTAGATTGGGCATTACATTTTTGTGATTGAAAATACAACAATGATTTTTCATGCCATAGGTTATGGTTAGAATACATGCTAAAATAATAAAAAATAATGATTATTTTTTTATTTATTTAATATTAATTTTTGGGTTTGTGGATTTTGCTTCTAAACCTTCTTCTGTTTATGAAGGATTAAGTTTGGTTGCTAGAGGTGGGTTAGGGTGTGCATTGGAAATGTGTTTAGAATATGTATTTTTAGGATTAGTAGCTTTTTAGCTTATCTAGAAGGCATATTGATGGTTTTGGGTTATACTGCTGCTACAGCTACAGAAGAATACCTGGAGACATGAATTGGGGGTATTGTAGCTTTTAGTATATTAATATTTGTTTTATTGATGCAGTTAGCATGATATCTGATATTTGGGGAAGTTTATGTTACCACAGCTATTGAGTTGTTCGATTTTGCTGGGAGTCATTATGTTGGTCAGGATTTTAGTGGTGTTTCATTATTGTATTGTTGTGGGGGATGGGCTTTAGCTTTGTTAGGATGAATTTTGTACCATACTTATGGAAGGAAAACATAGTTGTTGTTTTTCTTGCAATCCTACTTAATTAAATCTGTTTGAATTAGTGCTGTTCTCTTGCTGATTGTTAAATGCTAATTCATTGGTAGGAGCTGATCAACTTGGTCAACTAGGTTTTAAGGATGGACCAATGGAGTACATTTTACCTGGGTTGGTCATCTGTTGGGGAACCAGTCTTATGAGGTGCAAAAGTAGGCACTACATAGATATTTTAGAGGATGGGGAGGTAGGAAGAGAGAAAAGGAGGAGCAGAAAAGAAGTAGAAATGCAGAAAGAAAAATGAGGACTTAGATAACAAACAGAAGAAATAGTATAGAAGGACAGAACCAAGACCTAGTGGGCAATGACACATATATCAAAGTGAAGAGCTAGCTGGACATTCTGGGAGACCAAAACTAGGTATAAAGATATGAGAAACCAAACTAGGTATAAATGATTGCACAGGATCAGGCTAGCCCTAGGTAAGGTTCAAAAATCAGAGTACAGCGAGTTGAGAATACCAGGTGAGGCATCTGAACTACAGAAATATCTGGATATAAGAGGTTCAGGATCAGAAAAATGTAGACACATACATAAAGATTCTGAATTAGGAGAGAAAGAGGGTCAGAAATGAGATAGGAATAGTAACCAAAAAGGTCACAAAAATCAGTTAGCCTAAAGATTTTGCCTTAGTGTTCTTAGTGCCCTATACACACACACACACACACACACACACACACACACACACACACACACATGCCCTATACATATACAATATGTATATATACAATAAATGCTTAATATATTCTTATTATATTAGAGACTTGAAGGTAGCAAAGAAGTAGAGGAAAAGCAAAATACTAATAAATTTAAGTCATCTTAGTTCTACAGTTTTTATGGAACTCCTTCTAAAGCCAATTCTTCTATGGCTGGCCTGGGTCCCAATTGTGAGAACTGTTAATCAAGAGTACTGTCTAAAGTGAAGAACGTGTAGGTGGGGGGTAATAGGGAAAACCAGTTTCTGGCACACAATTACTGGCAAGGCACTTAAAATTATTTAAAAGAGAGAGAGATCCAGCCTTCCCTGGTTTATTTAAGAAAAGAAAGCTTTTATCCCTTGGAAAGAGATTAGTTTTTATTGAGCAAACACAAGTGCTCAATGCATACCTAAAAAAAAAAACATTAATTCTCTACTCCTGCTACTTATTTCTTTTTTAAAATGAAGTTAAAAAATCATTGCCATAATAGTATTTTGGGTTTTAGTGAAAAATAATGATTGGATAAATTGCTATTGATGATTGATCCTGTCCTTTAAGAATTTACAACCCAAAATAAGTGATGTAAACACAGACACTTAGGTGGCAGAATGTATATTAATAATAAGGTAATTGTAATAATATTTAGCTTTATATAGTGACTAATATGGGCCAGAAAACTGTCTAAATCTTTTGCCTATATTATTTTGCTTGATCCTCACAACAACCTTGGGGAAAAAATTCTACTATTACCCCCATTTTACAGTTGAGGAGCCTGAGGCAAACAGAAGTGACTTTTCTAAGGTCACACACCTAATATATGGGGAAATTTGAAATAAAATATTTCTATCTCCAGGTCCAGGATTCAATCTGCTGTGCTACATAGCTGTAATAAAAACAATAACAAAACCTATTTCCCAGGGTTGTTGTGGGGGGAGAGGGAGAATTGAAATTGTATTTGTAAAGTGCTTTGTAAACTTAAATGTTCCATATAAATGCTACCTAGGTTTTAAACCATGGCCAATATAAAATGGATATCAGTAAACACAATTTTTTTTTAAAAAAAGCATGTGAATTCAATCAATGACTTTCCTTCCTAGTTCATTTCGTAAAGGTAAAACTTATCCAGGAAGGTGGCTGGTATGATATAATTTCAGAATCTTAAGGGTCCTGAGACCTCACTTCATTAATCATTTTTGAGAGCACTTTTCAGGGCTGCTTACCCAACTTTGGTTTCTACCTTTCACCCAACTCTCCAAGAACTGCAGTTTGCACAGTTGGCCACACCACAGTAAAACCATCTCAGCAGATTAGCTAAAGTAGGTCAGGGAAGTTTATACCCCAAGCATATAAAGACTTCTCCTGGAAGAATGGGTGAATGAGAATAATTTGTTCATGAAGGTGGCTGAAGCAAGAACAATGAACCTCTTAGAGCTTGGACAGAGATCAAAGATGTTGAAGTCATCCACTGAATTCTGGGTCATCATCAGTCATCCTGATTCTTGTCTTGCCACTTGACTTGGATGACTCTGGAAGAGAATGAAACTGATCACTTTGTGCAATTCTGTCTCACTTAAATCCAATTTAAGAGTCAAGACAATACCCTGTGATGTCATTGATCCTCTTTGAAATCAAGAGATAAACAGCAACATTATTTTTCAGTGCAATTCTGAGTATATTTAACCAGATGTTTGAATGGATTCAGATTTTCTATCTCCACTTCTTTAAACCTCCAAACCTACACCATATCCAAGTTTTTCTGAGCCTACAGTTAGAAAGTTGTTTTTTTAAAGCAATATGTTATCCCAATTCTACAAGTTCTCCAAGGTAATAGAAAGCAGATGTCCTTCCTGATGGTAGATGGAAGGCATGAAATGGACACCCAAGTATCCTCCCTTTACATGAAAATGAGTTTCATTCATGTTACTAATGAAACACTTCAAACAAAATTATAGTGTGTGACAGTAATATAAAGGTAGTAATTCAGTGTTTACATGCCATTTTATCATCTCTGAAATGCATACTTTCTCAATTTCTTCATTTCTGATTTTAATTCACACTTTTTGTATCTATTGAACAGAAATGGGTCATAATCTAAAACTTGATATCTTTTTGTATATTTTCATGAAATTATCTGAGATAGCTAAAATGTTATGTATGACTCAATATTTCAATGATCTAAATGGAAAAGTGCCTGTTCGATTCTCATCCAAGAATTTCCACAAATTTAAAATGTGAGTTTATTCAATGTGTTGGATGCTTCTTTGAATTGTCCTGATGTTGTCAGCAAAGCACACAGGCTGTGCATTGGTTGTTCCTTGCTCTTCAAGACTGGCCCTTCCCCATCTCCAATCATCCATTTTTCTAATGGTTGTCTCCCTACTATATCTCATTTGTAATGGTTCGTGAGTTCTTCATGCCCACCACATCTTCTGTTGTCCTCTAGTAAATGGTGATCTGAAAAATGTTTTACACATGGCATGCTTTTAACTTTAAACTGCATTATTAGTATTTTATCCATTGATTTTTTTTAAAAATAGAGAATCAAAAAAAAATAAATTAAGCCCTAATTTTTAGCATTTGCCTATTTCTGAGATTTTCTTGTTTAGATACATTTTTGTCTTGAGTTTGACTGTTTTTAATGAAATTATTATATGAATTATTCTCATTCTTTGTTCTTCATTTTTCATCTCTTCATATATTACCCTTATATTTTTATGTTTCCAATATTTGTCATTTCAATAACATAATAGAGTCCATTACATTCAAATATCACAATCTTTTCAGCCATTTTTCTCATTCTTTTGATTTTGTGTCTTTTTAAAAAATTTAATCTTTGTATATATTATTCTTATTCTCTACTTATCTCTTTATATATTGCCCCTATTTTATTTACATTTCCAATATTTCTCATTTCGATAACATAATATAATCCATTACATTCAAATATCAAAATCTATTCACTCATTTCTTTCTTCTATTGTTTTTGTTATTTTCAGTTATTTTGTCAAACAAAGCTTCCATGAATATCTCCATAAATCACAGCTTTTTACCCTTTCAATAATGACCTTAGGGCTTATTCTTAGTAAGGGGATTTCTAGGTCAATGAACATGCATAGCTTTACAGCTCTTAATGGATAATTCCAACTTGCTTTCTAAAAAAAATTCATAGCTTTTCTATCAATGTAATATTGGGCCTTTTTCCCAATGTTCCTATCAGCACTAAATATGATCACTGTATCCCATATGGTTCTCAGTTAACATATATTATCAGGGTCATATTTTACTATTTTGGTCTCTAGGCAGCAGTCACACTTGGTTGCCAGAACCATATTCTTCTCAAAAGCAAGTCTTTCCAGTTTGGTCATACTCAGTGGAACTTTTTTCCACTGCCTGAATCATTCAGGGATGCAAGATTCTCTCCATAATATGATGAGTATTAAGGTAAGTCTTTTGTACTATATTAATATTCTTTAAGCCATTGTTGTCCCACCAAAAACTATGTTTGTATTATGTGGAAACTCAGGCTTAGATCTACTACTAACTTCATGCAGCTATGTGGGGGCTCCCCAGATAACTATCCTATTTATCTTATCTAAAGTTCTATCCATGTCCTTAACTTCTTTCTTATTTTTTTGGTTAGATTTATCTACTTCTGAAGGGAATAAATTAAAGTCTGTCACTATTATTATTTTGTTATCTATTTCCATCCATATCTCATTTAGTTTGTCCTTTAAAAATCTCTGTAATAAGTAACTTGATGCATACAGGTCCAATGCTTCATTTTCCATAGTAAGCACCACCCAAATAATATAGTTGCCTTGTTCCTCCCTTCCAGTTATAACCATTTTAGTCCCAACCCTGTCAGTGATCATGACTGCTACCCCTGCCTTCATTGCATCAACAGAAGTATAGTATATTTTGCTCCAGCCTCTCACCTTCACTCTGTGTTTGTCTCTCATTTTTGGTGTATAAGCTACTACATTGTCAGGTTCTATTTTTTTAATCCTTCATGATATCTATTTTTTTCAAATATGTGATTTCATCTCATTACACTCAATGCCATAGTTATTGTACATTTCCATCTACTCCATTCTTTTTCACTGTTTATCCCCCTCTTCTTTTCTTTCTGTTGTGTATTTCCTCTGATATCCTTTGACCAATTTCCTTTGACTAATATCTCTCCTATTCACCTCCTCTCCCAAAAATCCTTGGGTAATTGAATGGCAGTATAATGTGAAGCTAATGTTATGCATTCAGTACTACTGACTGGTAAGTTTTGCTTGGTTTTATAACCACCCATTCCCCACCTAACTAACCATCTCATTTCACAAGTATATGACATGACACAAAGAGGGCAAAGGAAAGGTTGTGGGTAAACCAATATAAATTTGTGCTTTTACTTAAAAAATAAGCTAAGTCCATGTTTTAGAAATGGTGTTTGAGAAAAGTCAACTCTAGTTTAGACTGTTTTAGTACTTGTCTGTAGTGAAAACAAACAAGCTAAATAGAAGTTAGAGGTACATCCAAATGTTTCCATCACATACCTCTTTGCACCTGCCAAAAGTGGTCTTAGACAGAGGAACTTTTTTTTCATGGCTAAATTAGGAAATTTTAGTTCATTAAATATTAGTTCATTATATCTGGGTCATCAAATATAATAATAACACTTATCTCTTTTAACATGATCTGTTTTTACTATGGCTTTGACAGATATCATGATTGTACCTACTGCCTTCTTTGACTCAGTTGAAGTCCAATAGATTTTGCTCCAGCCTTTTATTTTTACCCTATGCATGCCTACCTGGCTCATGTGTGTTTCTTGTAGACAACATATGATAGGATTTGGGTTTCTAATTTGCTCTGCTATTTACTTCCATTTCATGAGTGAATTCATCCCATTCACATTCAGAGTTATGATTAACAACTGTGTATTCCCCAACATTTTTATTCCCTTTCCTTGTCCTGCCTTTTCTTCTTTCATTATTCCCTTCTATACCAATGTTTTTTTAATCAGTCCCTCTAGTCTCCTCCCTTATTTTACCTTCCTTTCTCCCCCTCCATTATTATTCCCCTCTTATTTTTCTTTATGGTCTTTTTAAGCTACTCCCCACACTCTCCCTCCCTAGTATTGCTTTCCTCTCCACCAATCTATTTGTTATCCTTCTACTTCTTTTTAGTGCATGAATCAATTCTCTGCCCCAATGGATCTGATTGTTCTTCCCTCCTTTAGTTAATTTCAATGCACATGAGAATAAAGTATTTCCTATCTCCAACCTCTTTACCCTTCCAGTGTATTGGTCTTCTCCCCTGCTCCACCATGTGCTTCTTTATGTACTCCATTTTTTTCTCTTTTCCCATTTCTCATAATATCATGCTCTTTTTTTTACCTCTAATTATATATATATATATATGTATATATATATATATATATAGACATTTCATTCTTTACAGTTTGTCACTGTTACCTCTAAGTATACTTCTTCTAGCTACCCTGATGACAATAACAATTTTAACAGTTGCCAATATCATCTTTTATTACAGGGATAGAAATCATTTGAACTTATTGGGTTCCTTAAAAATATTTTTTGATATTTTGTTTTTGTTTTTTTCCCCTCTCTTAATTACCTTTTGGTGATTCTCTTGAGTTCTGTGTTTGGACATCAAATTTTATGTTTAAGTCCGGTTTTTTCTTAATGAATGTTTTATCCTTCTTCCCCCCCCCCCCCCCGTAATTGGCTATAATTTTGGTCCTCTGATTATTTGCTGGATCTGTGGGTTTGGGCTATTCAGTCCTGGAAGGACTTCTTCTCTGCTCTATTGACTCACTAGATTAGTGGGATCTGATGCCAGATCTTCTCCAGCTGGTAGTAAAATCTAAAGATGTGATTTTAGTTACTTTCACTGCAGTCTATGGGGGAAGGGTGTTGAGGCTTCCTTGTCCTCTGAAGATTTCTTATCTGCCATATTGATAAGATTAAACCCGGGTGGAGTTGATCTGTAGAGTTTGATGTGTCCTGGCAAGATAGAGTGTTTGGTTGTTCTTTCTGTACTTCTCCTCCAGCTGTCTCCTGTTTGTCTATGATCAAAGCCTTGAGTCTGCACAGTTGTGCCAGCAAGGAACTCCCTCTGGAATAGAACCTTTGCCCATACAGAGATTCCAAGATCTGCTGGAGAATTGACAGATTAGGTGTGGGAGGGAACTTGGGATTTTCTTTTTCCCTTTTTCCTCAAGCCCAACAGTTCAAGAATTCAGGATTTTTTTTAAGTTGGGTTTAGTAGGAGGGTCCCCCAACTCTTTTCTGTTGTCAGATTTTGTTTTCTGTCCCTTTGAAGCCTTTTGTCTTTGATCAGTATTGAAGGACTTACAGAGGCCTGGAGCCTTGCTGCTTCTAAGCTGCCATCTTTCCAGAATTTTCCATGCTATTTCTAAGCTAGTTTACCAGATTTTGCCTGTGCCCTCAATTAATTTCTTAGTTGATTCTCTAGGATTCTTTAAGTAGACCATCACATTATCTGCAAAGAGTGATAGTTTAGTGTCCTCATTGCCTACTTTAATCCCTTTAATTTCTTTTTCTTCTCTAATTGCTACTGTTAGTGTTTCTAGTACAATGTTAAATAATAGAGGTGATAATGACCATCCTTGCTTCACTCCTGATCTTCTAGGCAAGGCTTCTAATTTATCCCCATTGCAGATGATGCTTGTTGATGATTTTAAATATATGCTCTTTATTATTTTTAGGAAAGGCCCTTTGAGTCCTATATTTTCTAGTGTTTTCAATAAGAATGAGTGTTGTATTTTGTCAAAGGCTTTTTCTGTATCTATTGAGATAATCATGTCATTTCTGTTGGTTTGGTTGTTGGTATTGTCAATTATATGGATGGTTTTCCTAATATTAGACTATCTTTGCATTCCTGGTATGAATCTCACCTGGTTTTAGTGAATAATCCTTGTGATCATTTGCTGGAGTCTTTTTGCTAGTATTCTATTTCAAATTTTTGCATTTATGTTCATTAGGGAGATTGGTCTGTAGTTTTCTTTCTCTGTTTTTGGTCTATCTGAGTTTGGAATCAGTACTATATTTGTGTCATAAAAAAGAATTTAGTAAAATGCCTTCTTTGCTTATTTTGTCAAATAGTTTATATAGTATTGGGTTTAATTGTCCTTTAAATGTTTGGTAGAATTCACTTGTGAATCCATCTGGCCCTGGCGATTTTTTCTTAGGGAGTTCTTTGATGGCTTGTTTGATTTTTCTTTCTGAGATGGGATTATTTCAGCATTCAATTTCATCTTTTGTTAATCTAGGCAATTTATTTTTTGTAAATATTCACCCATTTCACCTAGATTGCCATATATTTTGTCATATAATTGGGCAAAATAGTTCTAAATAGTGGTAGGTGCTATGATTAATCCTATTTTACAGAGGAGAAACCTGAGAAAAACAGGGAAAGAGACTTTCCCACAATTACATAGCTAGTATCTGAATTTAGATTTGAACTTGTGTTTTCCTGACTCCAGGCCTCTCTCCATTGTCACCCATTGTTTCAAGAAATCTTCACTTTTCCCTCTCTAGAGATCTTCAAGCAAAGCATGTATAAAAACAAGTGAGTATTTTTTATAGAAGGCTTTTGGTTAGGTGTGCTTTGATTTAGATGATCTCTGAGACCCTTTCCAAAATGTCAGGTTTTGTTTTCTGTTTGTTTATATGTTTGTTTTCTTGGAAGGTAATATTTGTTTGTAAACTCTGTTCAGGGATACAAATCATCAATAAATTATCTTCAGAGTTGCCAAAGGCAATGACAGGCTAAATGACTTATCCATAGTCACAAAGGTAGTGTTATTGAAAGACAGAATTTGAAATTAGGTTTCCCTGGTTCTAAGACCAATAAGACCAAACCTCTTTCTACTAAGTCAGTTGTGTCAAACTCAAATAGAAATGGGGAACTAAACCATACAAAAGGATCCCTATTGACTGTATATTGATTTAGACAACCATATATTATTTATGATTTATTGTATATTTATTTAATTTGTTCAGTATTTCCCAAATAAATTTTTAAACCCTTATCTTCTATCTTAGTATCAGTTCTAAGGTAGAAAAGTTGTAAGGGCTAGGCAGTTGGGGTAAAGTGACTTGCCCAGGATCATACCACTAGATTTGAAACCAGGTCATCCTAACTCCAGGCCTGGAGCTTGTTCTACCCAATCACATTTCAATCTTGTCAAGGCTACAATTGGAAGTATTGTGGATTATGTGTTTGATACAACTGCACTAAACTATTGCTGCTTGAAAGTCAGTTCCTATTGATGATTCAAAAATTCTGGATGATTCTTGACTCTTCTGAGTCACAGAATAAAGTTTAATTATATTCTTTATATATTTTACATTCAATATACTTCATATTCCAGTTCTTTGAAAATCTGGTAATTCCTCCTCTTAGGTAGCCTTCAATTAACTAGAATATCATATTTTTGGATATGTCAGATTACTGAGTTTCCTACATTACAGAGGAAATCTGTTTTAACACACTCCTTTGCTGTGGGGATTAAGACACACCACCTGTTAAGCAGGGAAGCCCAATTTCCTGAAAGAGTGAGTCATATGTTAGAGCAATTTGATATACCACAGGCAGTCTTTAACATGTTGTTATTAATGTTTCTCAAAATAGGCGTTATAACAGGTGTCTCCATTTTTAAGGACTAAAATTTAAAAGAAAACTTTGGGGGAAAAACATTTCATTCAATAGTACTTAATCTGAGAGCTTGGGGAATTTTTTGCTCCTCAATTCAGCAGAACTAAAATGTATGATTGCACAGAAAAGTCAAAAGATTGTTATGATGTTTATTCTATGCATGAATTGGTTACAGTTGAGTGTGCAGAACTGTGTGATCCAATTTAAGGCACCCTGGTCTCAGACAATCCCATACTGCACCCCACTCCCCAACCTTACTCCAAAAATATAAAATATTTCAGGAGTTGGGAAGTTGGAAAAGGCTATGTACAAAAAAATTATAAATAGAAGTCTCTGATGGAATTTTGATTATCTTCCTTGCTAGCAGGCAATAGGAGGAAAAGGGAAGTAGGAGAATATAAATTCATGCTTGTTTTATTCCCAGAAACCTCAAGTAGAAAGATGCTGTAAGAGATAGTGAGACCTTTCATCTTATCCTTTTAGTTTGATGATTTATATTCATCCTTTAAGTGGATCATCAACTTACATACTGAAGAGTATCTTTGGACCCAATAAATGTTGTCAGTTTAGATCATGTATTTGGACCAATTTCCTCTGATGTAATATTGAATTAAAAAATTTAAATGGGGGAGTTGGGAGGAATAACAACTATTAGAGGGTATCTTATTCAATCCCTTTATGGAAAAGCAATAAGCTTAGTCAAATGTTCTCTCTTAGGTTGAAAATCCAGTAGCAGATGTTTTGTTTCATGATATAAATTGTGTTAGTAATAAGAGAAAGGATTTTCAGCTACAGTTTTATTTTTATTAGTCTACCCTGTCTGTTAAGAACCCTGTTAGTGAAAAGTAGGAATTAAGTAACTTTCAAACAGTATGATTTGATTTTTCAAGGTTACATGTTAATACACGGGAAGTTAATTTTACTACTACATCATAAGGTTTTCACATTTATCAAATTAGATCTTGAATACACAAACAAAAATATAATGAATAATTTGTCTTCTATATTAATAGCCATAATTGAATCTAATTTTCAATAACTGGAAATTTCCTTAAATCTCCTACTTATAACATCTATAAAACAAATACTTATTCAGTGCTTACTACATATCAGGCACTGTAATAGATAATACATATAGAAACACAGAAGTGAAATGATCCCTGATGTCAAGGGTATATTCTGTAGTTTGGTCTATTTATCATATACCTAAAAATACTGACTGGTTAACCAGATTGAAGTACTTATCTTCTCTGTGCCTCACTCATTAACTGTCCAAATGAATTAATTAGAACTAGTTTAACAATAATAATACACACAATAGGACTCAGGAGGTTCAGTAATTCTATTAATGGGCTGCTCTTTGCCCTGATTCATGCACAAATAGACTAGGTTCAATCTGGGTGAAATTAGAACCCTAAAAAAGAAGTTAAGCTCCTTTTCTCAAGCTTTTTGATTCATTATTCCATACAGCCTTTTAAGCCCAAGGGAAATGACCAAAAAAAAATTGACTTATTTCTCTCTGAAGGGGATGGCATAAAAATACTCAATTCACAATATAAAGGATGTGTGCACCAACTAGTTATTTCTTCTAGGGCACAAAAAATTCTATATTGGGATTTCCATGAGCAGAACCAAGATGACAGAGGAAAGGAAGAACTACAGCCAAATTTTTCCAAAAGTCCCCCTCAAACAACTTTAAAATGAAACCTCAAACAAAATTCTAGAATGAGAGTGGTTGATATACTCTTCAACCAAAGACAATTTAGAATGTTGGAAGGAAAGATCTGTGACACTCTAATAGAGAATGACCCAGAGTCCTTATGGTTTCAAAAGAGAAGCAAGCAAGAAAGGAGATAAGGGCAAGGGTAGAGGGGTCATAAAAGGAATGGCAGATTAAGGAAACTGAGTCATAACCAAACAGACTTAAGAGGAGTGATTGAGTAAAAGAAAAAAGACTAAAGAGAAGAAAAGAGGATGGAGGGAAATATAGAGTCATCATAACAGTGAATATGAATGGAGCAAATTCACCCATAAAATAGAAGTAGAAAGCAATATGGATTAGAAATCAGAATCCAACAATATGTAATTACATAAAATACAGTTCAAAAAGAAGGACACAGTGGATTAAAATAATAAGCTAAAGAAGAATTTATTATGTTTTAGCTGAAGTAAGAAAAAGGCAATCAGGATCTCAGACAAAACAAAAATACCTAAGTAAAAGAGGTAAGCGAGGTAACTATAATTTATAAAAGACACAAGAAACAATTACGTAATAGAAATGCTTTTAAAAATTATATTTTGTTTTCCTCAATCACATGTTAAATTTTTAATAATAATAATATCAATACTGTTAAGGGATAAACCAGGGAAAGGTGCCTTAAACAGTAAACAGGTGGATATGTGGGAGACAGGAATGACAGGAAGGGGCCCAACAAGTAGGGAGACTGTGTTATAAGGGCTGTTTGGATGTCTGTAACAGAAATGGCTATTATTATTAGTTTCCCTAATGAATCCTGATGCAAAATTTTTAAATAAAATATTAGCAAGGAAATTATAGCAATATATCACAAACATCGTAATAACCAGTGAGATTTATACTGAGAATACAAGTTTGATTCAGTATTAAGAAACCCTAAGACTAAATGATCATATCAATAGCAAAGCAATAAAAATAATGTGATTATATGAAGAAGCAGAAAAAGCTTTTGACAAAATACAATACCTATTCCTTCTAAAAATACTAGAAAGCATAAGAATTAAAGGAACTTTTCTTGAAAATGATTAGAATCTATCCAAAAGCAAGAGTACACATCATGTGTAATGGAGATAAACCAGATGCCTTTTTGATAAGATCAAGAATGAAGTAAGGATGTTTATTATCACTCCCATTATTTAATATTATCTTAGAAATGCTAGCTATAAGATAAGAATTTGAAGAAAAAGAAGCTGAAAGAATAAAAACAAGGAATGAGGCAACAAAACTCTCTTTGTAGATAATATGGTATAATCAGAGAGCTTTAGAGAATAAACAAAAAACTAGTTGAAAAAATTTACATAAGCAAAGTTGTAGGATAAATAATAAATCTATATAATCATTTCTATTTTGTTACCAAAAAAACCGAGCAGCAAGTGCTAGAAAGAGAAATTCCCTTTAAAATGACTACAGGCAATACAAAATGCCTATTAATCTCCCTACTAAGACAAACCCAGGGATTGTATGAACGCAATTACCAAATTATTTTCATACGAATAAAGATAGACATAAACAACTACAGGAATGATAATTGCTCATAGGCAGGTTGAACTAATATAACAAAATTGACAATTCTAATCAAGTTAATTAGTTATTTAATGTTATGGCAATACAACTATAAGAATGACTCTCATGATAAAAAGGAGTATAACAAATTCCAGAGAGGAAATTAAAAAATAGAGATATTAATACACTGTTGATGTAATTGTGAAATGGCCCAGTCATTTTTGACAACAATTTGAAACTATGCTCAAAGGACTAAAAAATTAAGCATACACTTTGACCCAGTAACTACTAGTAGTTTTGTAATAGAAAGAGAAAAAAATAAAGAAAAAAAAAGGACGTATATGTACGAAGATATTTATAACAGCTCTTTCTGTGGTAGCAAAAAATTTGAAAATGAGATATCCATCAGTTGGATAATGGCTGAAAAAAGTTGTGATATATGACTGTGATGGAATATTATTATATTATAAGAAAAGAAGAGTAAGATGATAGTTTTGGAAAAAACCTAGGAAGTCTTATATGAACTGATACAAAGGAAAGTTAGCTTTCACCACTGTGAAAGATTCAGGTATTCTTATCAAGACAATGATCCAAGACAATTACAAAGGACCACTAATGAAAAAATGCCATCCAGTTTGATAGAGGGAATGGATGAATTCTGAGACTCTAAATTTATTTTTTCATTTTTCTGTGGCATGCTGGTAGCTGTCATCTCTTCGCAGCATTTAAGTCAATTTAAAGAGAATATCTTGTCCACTTTGTAGCCAACAAAAATTTATGACTTAGGATCTCCTATCAAATTTGCTAGTCTGCCTCCAAATCTAGGCACATTCACTTGAATTTATTCTTCAATCACATGGTAAAGCAAAGAAATGAGTTAGTCAGGCTATTTTTATTATTATTAAAAAATTACATATCAAGATATGTAATTTTCTAAGAATAAGTTGAAGAGATGTTGTAGATGTTGATGGATGGAGCACCTAGTAGGCATCAGATGCTTTACAAATATTATCTTATTTGATCCACATAACAACCCTAAAAGGAATATCCTATATTTCCATTTTATAGTTGATGAATCTCAGGAAAGCAGAGGTTAAATGATTTGCCCAAGGTCACACAGCCAGTAAGTATCTTAGACTAAATTGGAACTCAAGTCTTCCTGACTTCAGGATCAACACTTTATCCACTGCTTCATTTAAATGCCTCTAAGGAGTTCCCTATGTTGGTTAAATCACAGGTGTGTGTATGTATGTAAACTTTTCATGGGGATATTTTGTAAGTGATGGCCAAACTTACTAGCTGTGGTCTCATCTCCTTTGTTAGATCATATATAGGGAAAATTAAGTTCTTTCCTGATGAAAATTACATCTACATTGTACCTCTTCGTTGCCCTTCAGTGTAGATGTAATTCTCTTCAGCAAAAAAAATAAACAAGAAAAACAAAATAAAAGATAAAATGAAAAAAAGAAAAAAATCTTATAAAGGAGGTAAGAAAGAAATAATGTAATAAGATGAAGAGGAAATATAAATTTTTGAGTTTATTTAATATTTTTAATTTTGCCTTTGTATCATCAATTTCTAGTGTCTTGAATATATTAAACATTTAAGAAATGTTTATGTACCCTTTATAAACTCTGGATCATTTCATCATAACTCACACTTACACTGGTGGGTCAGGTCCCCTGTGTCCCTAAGGTTTCTATGGGTACTCGTGAGAAGTCAAGGGTTTTTTTTCTCTAGTGCTATGGATGTTAGTCTCCAATCTGGTATGTTGTTACCAATATTCTTTTCCAATGATCAGTGACCTCAGTTACATTTAATCAATCAGTTATTACTGTGGGATATTCACTAAGAAGATACAGTAAGAGCAGAAAATGTGAAATGTTGCCTCTAAATACAGAAGCACACTCTCCCCTATACAAATTCAGTCACCGAGGATAGTAAACTCAAATATAAAAAACATTCATCACACTAAGTTCAATTCCAAATGTGCCATAAGCCTCTACATAATCTCAGATACTACCAGACTGGGTCAAATCAGGTTGTTTTTTGTTTGTTTTTGATACTTAGCTGCTTATATCATCTATGCTTGACTTCTAGAAAATCCCTGGATGGATTGCATCAACCAGATTTCTGGTGCTTCGCTCTCTATTCCAATCTTCCAAACATGACAAGGTCATAACTATGCCTAATACTTCTTAACCTAAAGAAAAGAATAGATTCAACAGAAACAAGCATTGTATCTGTGCCACTTGGTAGTAATGTGGTTCAAATGTCTCAGACCTCTCTCCTTACCAAATGTTTATAGGAGTCTTGCTTTTTCATTCCCATCGCCAGGCAAAATGAAAAATGAAAAACACAAATTCCCCCCAAAATTGCATTGGGCTACTTAGTGCCTACTAAATGCATTCTCAATTCTGTCTCAGTAACAAATTGAAATTATTTCTCTTTATCTCATAGTAAGTGGATGAGAAATAGTCAGAATACTTGAAGATATTCTGATTTAGGGGAGCTGGCTTTTCCATGGAATATCATAATGCCTTTTCTGACAGTAAATTTTCAAGACTCTTCTGCCATGATCAGATGCAGATAAAGAATATTCTGTGCCCTGAAGAGAGGGATCTATTATTCAAGTTCCCATTGGATTTATTTCTGTATTGAATAACCAATAGACTGCCATTAATAGTCCAAATATGTGATGATAACTCTGGAAAATTCCCCATCATATTAAATAGATTTACATGGAAGAAACAATCAAAAAAGTACATGAGAAATATAAGAAAGTATAGCTGTATTATAGTCTGAAACACTAAAGCAAATACCCACATAGATAGGAACATACATCCACAAAAGTCTTGAAATAAAAGAATTCTACCCAACGAAAAGCACTGTTTAAAAATAAAAGAGAAGAAAATGAAAAAGGTAAGATTAAGGCCTAACATCAAAAATTTATGAAGAACTAAAACATATTTATGACTAAAAGTACATACTTTCCAGTAGAGTAACAACCAAAGAGCACAAATAATTTTTGTGATAACTGGATATTGGTACAAACTTAATATACATATACATTTATATGGAAAAGGAAAAAACTACATTGAGGAAATAATGCATAATGAAATGGTTTATAGATTTAAAATGATTTTCTGAATTATTACTCTTGACTAACAATGTCATGGCCTTTGGCAAGTCACTTATTTCTCTAGGTCTCATGTTTTTCATCTTCAAACTGAAATGATCTAAGAAGATTGCCCCTAAGGCCCCTTTCAGCTCTAAATTTATGACTTCATGATTCTATGATATAATATACATAAACAGATAATTATTTGATTGTAATAGCAAAAGAAGTTGCAAATAACATATATCCAATTATTAGAGAATAATAATAGCTTTTATGTGTGCATGTATATACATATGTAGTATTTAAGGTTTACAAAAAGCTTTATATATGATCTCACTTTATTCACAAGCTATTAATATAATGGCATTTTATTGAATTATAAAAATATGAAGATATGAGGAAGTATAGAAAGCCATATGTAAAACATATGAAATCATTATAACCAGAAGTCCATATATGTTGACCTCTATTATATTTTGTTTATAAGAAAATTAAATCAAATGTAACAGAATTTTAGAAAGATTCAGACAGGGAAATATTTTCTTATTGGTTCATACTTTTTGGTTACTTCATTAATATATATAGCAATATATGTTAAGAACTACATGTGATTTCAGTCCTTTTTCTGCAGGTTTCCATGATTATTTGGTTTCAATGTCCATTACTATTAAGTTTATAATCAACAATTAAGGGGAAAGCAAGAGAGCAGCTGTACTTGACAAAAAAAAAAAAAAAAAGAAAGAAAAGAAAAGAAGAAGACATTTGTGCCAGAGGCTACACAAATCCCAAAGCACTCAGTGAATGATTTTCAAAATATTTCAAAGAGAGGGAAATATCAAGAGAATAAAAAGAAAATACATAGATAGTTTTATTTCCAATTAATGTAGCAAAATATACCAACAACTAGTAACTCAAATGTGTGTTTTTCATCTGTATAAAATATTTATAAGAATGGAGTACATTCGTATTGTACTGAGGGTACCCTTAATGGAAATGTGAAAAGAAAACATTTTCACAGTTTTATGTAACCAGCAGTATACATTTTTAGTTTAAAATTATTTTTCTGGTAAAAAGGCAAAAATAAAAAAATGCAGAGAAAAAAATGTCTCCTATGTATATTAATGGGGGGTGCAGTCTGAAAGTTTCCCCAAGATTCATTGATAGATATAGCAGGGAAGACATTTTGGGGGTATCTTCTGTTTATCAATATTAAATTAGATATAAACCTGGTAGACATGATAATCAAAGAAATGCCTTCACTTAGATTTCAGATTTCAGCAAAGAAGTTATACAATCAGTTATGGAAATTCTTCTGGATAATGGACTGGAAGAAGGATAACTTAGAAAGAGAACATACAATTACTACAAGAACACCCTTGTGGAGAGACAAGGGCCTGAAATAAAATAGTTGTCATGTAAGTAGAAAAAAAAGTATTGCTCTAATACAATGGTTCCCAAACATGTTTGGCCTACTGCCCCCTTTCCAGAAAAAATATTACTCAGCCCCATGGAAATTAATTTTTTATTTTAATAGCAATTAATAGGAAAAATAAATGCACCTGTGGCCATCACCACTCCCCCTGGATCGCTACAGCACCCACCAGGGGGCAGTAGTGCCCAATTTGGGAATCACTGCTCTAATAGAAGAGACTGGATTTAGTCATTAATTGCAAATGGAAAGTAAAAGAAATAATAGAGTCAAAATATGTGCCAACGTTATGAATCTTGTGATTCGAATGATGGCATTACCATCAACAGATCTAGAAAATCTAGACAGAGGGCCAAACTTGGGGTGAGATAAAAGTTCATTTCATGCATATTGAAGTTGAGGTGAGTTTAGCAGTCTATAAAAATACAAAATTGTATCTCCAAAACTAAATTGAAAGAAGTAATATTTATTTTCTAATCATCTTTATAAAAGAGATAATTAAAACTATGGGAGTATAAGGGTTCACCAAGGTAAGAAGAATATAGGGGGAAAAAAGAAGACTGAAGACAAAACTTTGTGTAATTGACATTTTAGTAGTAAAGGCAGTAAGTAGTAAATTACTAACATTTATAGAGTAAAATAAAATTTTGGAAATTAAAGAAAAAGGTCAAAGAAATGAGACAGGAATAGTTGTTAGAAATGTAGGTGGAAACATGGAAGGATTCTGTGTTGTGGAAGTCAAGGAGTAAAAAGGTTTCAAAAAGCAAGAGACTGATCCTTTCAAATGCTGTAAATATTTTTTTAAATGAGAAAAGAAAAGGCTATTGAAATTAGATATAATAAGTGTTAGTTTACTTGAAGCCAGCTATTTCATAGAATCCCAAAATCAGGAGTCATGTAGACCATCCCACATTTGAAGTGGAATATTCTATAAGAGATCCTGAGAAGTCATCATTCTGCCTTTAAAAAAAAAAACTTCACTAAAATAACTGGTAACTAACCAGTTCCTAGAAGAGTTAACTGTGCCTATGGACCTTGTTGATTACTAGTTAACCTTTTATCACATTAACACTGAATCAGCTTTTCCATAACTTCCATCTAGCTCTTGGTTTAGTCAAGAAAAATAAGTCTAATCTTAATTCCAAATGGCAATCATTTTAATGATTACTTAAAGGCAAATATCATTTTCTTCACATCTTTTTTTTTTCACCAGAAGAAACATTTCCAAAGTCCTTCAATGAAATCTCCTATGGTACTTGGTCCAGTCACCATCTTGGCTTCCCTCTTATGGACAAGGTCCATTCTAATATGTTTTGTTCAGGAACAAAGACAAGAGTACACATGTGATCTAACCAGGGCAGAGCGATTCTATTTTATTGGATTCAATTTAAATAAGCATTTAGTAAGCATGTACCACAAGTACATTGTGCTAGGACCGGAGAGAAGATTCAAAATCAAAAATAAAATAATTTTTGCCCTCAAGGAACTTGTATTCTAATGGTTGGGGAATATATGTGGAGAGAATGTCTCTATGAGTAGAAAATTTGATACAAAAATATGTATGATATATAATCTTTTCAGAAAAGAAGTAATGGATCTAAAATAAAAAATAATTTGTCAACAATAAAATGGGGCTTCCAGAATGCAAAATGGTAGAGCCTGGTGGGATTTTCAACTCCTTATTCCATACATTATGCATCATTTAATGTAATTTAATATCTCATTAGCTTTTTTGGCCGCCATTCAGTAGAGTGGTAGGGATGGAAGCCAGATTGCAAATGATTTGAGGAATGAGTGGGCAAGGAGGAAGTAAAAGCAAGTATAGACTTCTTTCTACAAGTCTTGTAGTGAAAGAAGACAATTAGGAATTAGGATAAAAGGAAGTTTTATATATAAATATGAATATCTATCTATATCTATATATCCTTAAAAAGTTCAATAAATCAGGAATGTAAGAATTCTGTATAGTAGCTAAATTCAGTTATGATTAGATAGCATAAATATATATTCATTCAACATTGTGTTGTGTTTTCTCCGAGTCACATTCAGCCATTTTAAGAGATTGATTTGAGACATAAATGAAAGGAATATGGAGAGTCTGTTGAAATGGTAAGCATAGGTTTAAGGCTAAGTTTGAAGACAAATACAACTAATATCAATTTGATAGATTAAGATTACAATTAGTTAAAACCTGATAGTTATAATGGTGAGTAGAAATTTTAAAAGTAAGAAAATCATATAGGTGCAAGGACAGATAATTGTGACCCAAAGCTTCAGAATACAGAAAATAGAACAGTGATAGAAAATAGAATTTAGTGATTATGAGTATAAAGTGTATATTAAATAAATTTTGCCTGAACAGAATTCGGTTAACAATTTCATCAAAGCCAGAATACATTACTTGGGTATATTTAAAGAAAAAGCCTATCTCCTTTACCTAGATGCTTCAAAGCTCCATAGTTTTTCCTCCAACCATGCTTCTCAGTGTAACATACATATAACAGGGAAATGGTGACAGTTGTTAGTAAATTAGGAGACAGTAGAAAATGTTAGGCCCTTACTATTTCTCACTTTTATATCCCTCCAAGTACAACCCAGAAACATTAAAAATTATGTTTCCTCTTATATGAAAAAATTAAATTAAATTAATTTGGAGAAGGATGAAATTAATGTGAGCTCCTTAGAGGGAGAAAGTGTCTTACTTTGCTATTTGTATCACCATTAAGAGCAAGGACAGTCTTACTTTAAAGTTTCTGACCCTACCACTTATCAAAGTGCTTTGCATTGTAAGACCTTAATAAATACTTTATTCATTCATTCATTCAAGAACTACAAAGAAGTGAAATAAGCAGATCTAGGGGAACTATGTATAATCAACACAACAATTTAATTTGAAAGGAGAAAGTTTTTTTTTAAAATATTGCTGCCTCATTATAATAACCAAGTTTGTCCCCTCAGAATAGTCAAGAAAATGTTACCTCCTTCCCTTAATTGCAGACATGAAATAATATTGCATAGTCACACTTGTTTAATGTGCCATCCTGTTTTGATTAACTGCTTTTGGATTTTTTTCTTCTTTTTCTTTTTCCACTGTTATTAAAATGAATAGCTTGCTGATCGGGGGCAAAAGAGGTGATGTAAATGAATGTGCTATAGAAAAAAGTATCAATAAAAAGTAAGGTAAATGAAAAAAAAAACTAGCTATGGGGCAGAATTTCTGAGCCTGTGACAACTGAAGTCATGTCTCAGATTCTTTTTTATTATGTTTTTGTGCTTCACAAGTGCCTTGAAGAAAGGACAGAGATCACTATCCACCTCCATTTACACATCATCATTATCATTATTTTCTAGTGGGGAGAAGTTTAATTTGGAAGATAGGCTTATAGAGAAGAGGCAGCTACTATTAAGGTAATCATTAAGTCAGCCAACAGTAGTGTATACTCCTAAACAGATGGGCAGGCTAATTGTTGCTACTTTTTTATGGGACCATGTGAAAGCATCCACAGTACCATGATATCATTAATACAGGTTTTTAACACAGTTGGAAAGAAATGTGTTTGTATATTTCCGGACCAGTGTGATTTCTTCCCCATGGCCAAATCTTTACTAATATACCTTGTGTAGATTTCCATCAGAATCCAACTCAAACTGGCCTCTCAATGTTTTAACTCAAGGGCAATAAAATCGGGCTTATGGTTGACATCTGTTGATGACTTGCTAGCAGATTGCCTTTCACAGAATTAGGGTGTGTCAAACAGAACTGAGACTTTGGAACTGTTTACTAAATATGATAGACAAAGGCAAATACATCTCCCATAATAATCAATTGATGAAATCCTCTGATACATCTTAGTTAAGTGGACTTCTTTTCCGTACTAGTTACACACTAATAATCATTTTCCCCCAAAAAACATAATTATAACTTACCTAGAGAGAGGCAGTGGTCAAAATGGTTAGAGAGCCATTATCAGTCAGTAAAATCTACATTCAGACCTCCCTTCTGATTCCAAAAGCTGTGAGCATTTATGCAGACAAATGATTTAACCTCTGAGTGCCCAGAGCAATACTGTAAATCCATATATTACAGGATAGTTGCTTATTTGCATCGGAAAAAAATTATTTGGAAATTCCCCAAACCACTGAAAGCACAAATATACCACAAAATAAACTTACCTAGAACTTCCTAAATAAATAGGACTTGAAATTAAGTAGTAGTCAAATATTGTTTTAATTAAATTTCTAGTCAGCTTGACATGACAGATGTCTTCAGGGCCAAGAAAACTTCAGTTCAAAACCTACCTATGACACATACTTATTGTGCGACTTTGAACAAGTCACTAATCTCTCAGGTTTTTGTTTTGTTTTGTTTTGTCACTGTTGTTGTTGTTATTTTGCTTCATTTTATTTTTCTCCAAATACACGTAAAAAATTTCCAACATTTAAAAAAATTTTTTTTGAATCTCAGATTCTCTCCCTTCCTCCCCCTTCCTTCTCCCTGCCGAGATGGTAAGCAGTCTCATACATATAGATTTTATGTGTGTAATCATATGAAACATTTTTCCATATTCACTTTTTTGTGGAAAGTATTATAAAGAATTAGGCAATCTGTTGATATGAGGGAATAAAGGTGATAAAGGGTGATGACTGAGTTATGGGAATGAATGGATAATCTTGGTATAGGGAGGAGTAAAGGAGTTAGGTGAGTAATACAGGGATGAATGGGTTGTATATATGAAGGTAAGGGAATGAATGGGAGTATAGGAGGGGCTGCTCAAACAGGCTAGTCACTGAGGCTTGAGACAGAGGATACTGGGAGGAAATAAGGCTGGGTTCTTAAGGGAGGGAAGGTATCTCTAAGATAAAAGAGAAATTGGATCAGCCAGAAATGTTTAGATCTGGCTGGGGGGTTTCTCTTGTTAATTTCTAAAGTCCCTTGAGGGAATAGTCAAGAGGCGCCTCCCTGTCAGTGAGACTGAATGTCTTCAGGAAGTCTCCACTGGACACTTCCTGCCCAAGATGGATGCCTAGGTTTCCCTCAAGAAATAAAAAAGTATATTCCTGGGGGTTGTCTTTTCTGGGTCTAGTGTAGAGGGTGATCTATGGATACTTTTAATGTCTATATTTCCCTCTTGTTGTAGAACTTCAGGGCAATTTTGCTGAATAATTTCTTTTAGTATGGAGTCCAAATTTCTATTAATTTCTGCTTTTTCAGGAAGACCAATGATTCTCAGATTGTCTCTTCTACAGCTGTTTTCTTGGTCTGTCACTTTCTCAATGAGATGTTTCATGTTTCCTTCTATTTAATCAGTTTTTTGGCTTTGCTTT
Organism: Gracilinanus agilis; assembly: GCF_016433145.1. Lineage (NCBI taxonomy): Eukaryota > Metazoa > Chordata > Mammalia > Didelphimorphia > Didelphidae > Gracilinanus > Gracilinanus agilis. The sequence continues at coordinate 378,268,280 of NC_058132.1, read as the reverse complement.
ATTTGTTCTTGCTGTCTTGAGAGATCATTAGCTTCTAATTGCTCAATTCTAGCCTTTAGGGACTGGTTTTCCTTTTCAATCTGGTCATTTCTGGTGTTCAATTTGTTTATCAGTTCATTTGATTTCTGAGCCTCACTTTCCAGTTGCAAAATTCTGCCTTTTAAACTGTTATTTTCTTGCCATATCACTTCCATCTTTCTCATCATCTCAGATTTGAACTCTTCAATAGTTTGTGGCCAGTTTTCATTATTTGGGGAAGGTTTGGATATGATTACTTGTTTGTTCTCCTCTGCTGTTTGCTCTGTTGTCTGGATTTTATCTGTGTAAAAGTTGTCAAGTGTTACAGATTTCTTCTTGATGATCTTTCTCTTTTGGGGGTTCTTGTCTCTGGCTTGCCATTGTTAGCCCTGCGCACTCTCAGGTTTATCCTCACACTCAGGGTCTGTCTACACTCTTTAGGCTCCTGAGGTCTCAGGTCTAGTTGTTCTCAGGGTCATGCCTCCTGGTGGACCCCTTGCTTGTTCCTCTGTCCAAGGCTCCTTTAATAGTCTCAGGGCGCTGCTTCCACAGTCATGCACCCCTCTGCACTGGGTCCCCACTCAAGGTCCGCGCCTGTGTTTAAGATCCGAGTCCTCGCCTGTGCTCAGGATCCATGTCTGTGCTTTTGTCCATGCCCACAGTCATGCCTGAGCTCAGGGTCTGTGTTCAAAGTCTGCACGTTCTTTAGCTTCTTGTGGTCTTACGTCTTGCTGCTCTCAGGAGCAGGCCCTGGTGACCCCAGGCAGCTGCTAAGTACTTAATGCATGCCCCCCCAAACTTGCTCTAACTCTTGTGTGCTGGCTTTAGCACTGTACGTGGTGTGGGGTGCGGAGGGGGTTGTTCAGCTCACATTTTAGTGAGAGCTGTTTCACCCCTTTATAGCATGGAAATGCCCCGATTCTATGTAACTCCAATGCTGCGCTCTGTTGTGAGGTCCCTTCGCTCCTCTGGTTTTGTTTTTATGTCTTCTTGAGGAGCCCTTTATGTTTCAGTTAGGAGAGGTTAAGCAGCTGCTTTTTACTCTGCTGCCATCTTAACCATCTCTTATTTTATTTTTTTAAATCCTTTTGAGCCACTTAATTATTTTTGAATTTGAGAGTAATTAATATTTTTTGAAGGCTTTGGACTCAGCAGTATTGACTTCGTTGTCTTCTTCTGAATTTCTGTCTTGGTCTTCTCTATCACCAAGATAACTTTCTATATCTATATTGTTTCTTTTGTTGTTTTTGCTCCTCATTTTGCAGATTTTTTGCTCTTCTTTAAGTTAAGAAAAAATCTTTTAAAGTTGGGCTCTGTAACTGCCTGAACGGAGCATTATTTCAAGCTTCAAGCTCTTTGTGCATCTGCCTTCAGAGCTAGTTCTGGGGTATCTATCTGCTTTCAGTTCTTCCACAGTGGTATGATATTAAGGAGAAGTGTATTTCATATTCTCAGCCTTGCTGAAAGTAATCACATGCACTCTTTTCCACCTTGCAACTGTGACCAGGGTTCCTTGCTCCCCTGTGACCACCACCTCAAGTGAGTGCTATTGTTCTAACTCACGCTGAAATCATGACTCAGGACTGTGACCTGGAACTGTGTATGGGCAATGTACCCAGGCAGAGTCTTGCACCCAGGGCCAGCAAAGGGAGCCTGTAATTCCCATCTAAGCAGTTATCTAACAGCCCTTTACTTTCTGTGACTAATAGCTGAAGAAGCTTTTACTACCCCCCAATACCTTTTGCTGCAGTAGGGTCTGCCTTGGCATGCTGCTTTCTTTCAAGCTGGCTTTCTATGTTTATTTTGGGCTGAAAAGAAAATTTTTATCCTATCTTTTTGTGGGTTTTACTGCTCCAGAGTTCATTTTGAGGTGTTATATCATAGTTTTTTCAGGAGATTCTATGGTAGAGATTAGGTGGGTCTGTATAACTTCTTCACTATCTTGGCTTTGTCTCCCCCTCTCAGTTTTCTAGACAATTCTCTAAGATTATAAATTATAGAGAAGTTACTTGCCATTCATTGTTAGAGAAAGTTTCCTCATATAGGATGAAGTCAAGGGTTAGTTTCTACCTCTATTCCCTAAATCATAATAATGTTATGTCATATCTATCCATTGAGATACACATATTAGCTCTTTGACTACACATACACATACTCCTACACATTAAAGGAAGGAGTGATGAAATGTCCAAACTTAGGGAGATGAACATAAGTAGATTTATTTTTTTAAAGAATCACAAAGCAAGGGTGGTAATGGGATCTATTAACTGATTCCATTGCTATTACAGATGTTGAGTTATTCACTCAGCTTGGATACAATTGATGTAATAGAAATTAACTACTACTTTATTCCCATGGTGAAACTAAATCTAATGAGAACATTCCAAGAAACTAAAGATGATCTACTACCATCACCATCACTTTATATGGTGATGTTACTAGATCATCTATAGGACATCTTTTCTCTTACTATTTTTTCTGAAGTGACTTCTTGTTTGTTCTTTTTCAATATTTTCATAGGTCTTATATATATATATACTTGTTCCTTTCCTTTAACTTGCTTTCCTTGGAAACAAAGCAGGAATTAGTATTGTATGAATCATAACTGCTGACTATTCTGAAAGGGAGGAAGGAATATTTTTGTCAATTATATTTTCTTGTGACACTTTATGTACCTTCCAGGGGTATACAGGATCTAGCTCATGCCCACCTAGTCTACAGGATATATCTTAATCCTACCATACCTAATGTTACTGGCATCTAGTTTTTCTCAAATATAGGTAACACTGGGCTTTATTTTTAGATAGACATTACTTGACATAAAAAGGAAAGATCAATTCTACAACAATAATGTGCTCAGATATCCTAAGCAAATTAAAAAAATCAGGAGCACATTACTTACAAGATTTATGGGCAGGAAAGGAACTTATGAACAAGCAAAGATAAAGAGCATTGTGAGATATAAAATGAACAATTTTGATTACATTAAATTTTTTAAATTGTACAAATGAAACTAATACAGATTAGAAGGAAAGTAGAAAAACAGGCGGTGAGGAGGATTTATAGACAGTTCCTCAGACAGAGACTACATCTCAATTAAAAAACTTTTTTCAAAGTTATAAGAATGTGAGCAATTCCCCAATTATAAATGGTAAAAAATTATGAAAAGCAAGATGAGTAGAGTCAAGAGAACAGTATATTTTTTATTTTCCTATTTTTTAAATTTTTAAGTATTTTTCCATGGTTACATGATTCATGTTCTTTCCCTCCACTTTTACTCCCCCCTCCCAGAGCTGACAAGCAATTCCACTGGGATTCCACATGTATCACTCAATTCCTATTTCCATAGTATTTGTTTTTGTAAATGTTTTAAAAAACAAAACCCCAAATCCTATACCCATTTAAAGAAGTGATAAATCATGTTTTCCTTTTGCATTTCTACTCCCACAGTTTTTTCTCTGGATGTGGATAGCATTCTTTCTCATAAGTCCCTCAGAATTGTCCTGGATCATTGCATTATTATGAGTAGCAAAGTCAAATACATTGTGATGGTGCCGCAATGTTTCTGTTTCTGTGTGTAATGTTCTTGTTCTGTTCATTTCACTTCTCATCAGTTTGTGGAAGTCTTTACAGCTTCTATGGAAATCAAGTAATTTATCATTACTTATAGCATAACAGTATTGAATCACATGATCTACCACAATTTGTTCAGTAATTCCTCAATAGAGGGACACCCCTCACTTTTCCAGTTGTCTTAGCACCATAAAGACCATAACTATGAATATTTTCTACAAATATTTTTCATTGTTATCTCTTTGGGGTGCAACACAATAGTGGTATTGCTGAATGAAAGGGTATGAATTCTTTTAAAGCCTCTTTGGCCATAATTCCAAATAGTCTACCAGCAATGAATTAGTGTCCCAATTTTGCTCCATCCCCGCCAACATTTATCATTTTATTTTGCAGTCATGTTGGTCAATCTTCTAGGTGTGAAGTGGTATCTCAGGGATTTTTTTTATTTGCTGTTCTCTAGTTATGAGAGATTTAGAACTCTTTTTCATGTGATAATTTATAATTTCGATTTCTTCATCTGAAAACTGCCTATTCATATCCCTTGCCCATTTACCAACTGGGGAATGGCTTGATTTTTCATACAATTGATTTAGCTCCTTTTAAATTCAAGAAATTAGACCTTTTTTAGAAGTTTTCATTATAAAGATTTTTCCCCCAATTTGTTGCTTCCCTTCTAATTTTGGTTGCATTGGTTTTGTGTGTACAAAAAAATTTTAATTTAATGTAATCAAAATTATTCATTTTATATTTTGTAATATTCTCTATGTTTTATTTGGTCTTAAATTCTTTTCTTCTCCATAGATCTTACAGTTATGCTATTCTATGTCAAACCAATTTATTTATGAGTTCTCTCTTTATATTCAAGTCATTTTACCCATTTTAAATTTATCTTGATATAAAGTGTGATAAGATGGTCTAAACCTAATTATTCCCATACTGTTTTCCAATTTTCCCATCAGTTTTTGTCAAATAGTGAGTTCTTGTCCCCAAAGCTGGAATCTTTTGGTTTATTGAACAGTAGCTTACTGAGGTCATTTACCCTTAGCCATGACATATTTGTTTTTTAGAATCATTTTTATTTTATTTTTTATTTATCTTTTTAAATTTTTATTTATTTATTTAGAATATTTTTCCATAGTTACATGATTCATCTGCTTTCCCTTCCATCTTTGATCCCCAATCCCAGAGCTAACAAGCTATTCCATTGGCTTATACATATATCATAGTTAAACCTATTTCCATAATGTTAATATTTGCAATAAGAGTGATCATTTAAAGCCAAAATCCCCAATTATATACCCATTAAACCATGTGATCAATCATATATTTTCCTTTTGTGTTTCTACTCCAATAATTCTTTCTCTGGATATGGATAGCATTCTTTCTCCTAGGTCCCTTAGGATTGCCCTGGGTCATTTCATTGCTACTAGTAAAGAAGTCCATTACATTTGATTGTGCCACAGGTTTTCACTTTCTGTGTACAATGTTATCATGGTTCTGCTCATTTCTCTCTATAGCAATTCCTGGAGGTCTTTCTAATTCACATTGAATTCCTTCAATTCATCATTCCTGCTGGGGGCCATCAAACCCAACCTGTCTAACATTGTCACAAGGGGGATCTCAAGGAAGTGCAAGACAGCTTCAGAAAGAATGAAAATCCCTCACTCAGATACCCCTGTGTGACTCTTCTCTTACTAACTCTCCTTATTATTGGAATTATTATGATCAATATGCCTACTCAGGCCCAGAGAAAATCAGAAGAACAGTAAAGGCTGTTACTAGAACATTCACAGGCCCCCTGAAGACTCTCAGGAAATTCCCACCTTTACATGTAGTAATAAAGAAATTCCCCTATAAGTCACTTCATAACAAACCAGCAAATAGTGAGTTAATGTTAAAGATTTTAAAAACCTTAACTTAGATCTCTCACTCCATTACACAGGTACCTGCAAAAAAAGACCAGAACAGTCTCCAAGTTTCCCCACTCCCTGATCCCTTATTCAGTATAGTACGTTAACATAAAAGAACAATGGATGATAAAAGGAGAAATTGTCTCCCATGGAAAGGCCTGTACATTCCCACCACTGTAGTCCAAGAGATACGTCAAACACACCTTGAAAAACATTGAAAGTTACTGGAGAATGAAAAATTATAACAAAGTTAATGTATGACTTAATACATTGTATCTAAGAAAAGATGTATGATAAGAATGGATGAGAATGGATTTCCATGCCAACATTATGTGTGATCTCAAAGCTTATAAAAATAAACCTTACTCAAGGCAGAGCAGTTCAATATTCATGATGCCTGCCTGGCTGAAGTTCAGACCATCTGTCATTTGTCTTAACACACTGATGCTGTTCTACCACCAAGATATCCTGGACCTGTGGGAGTACATTCCTTTTAGCACAATAGTATTCCATCACCATCATATACCAAAATTTGTTTAGCAATTTCCCAATTGAAGGACACCTCCTCATTTTCAATTTTTTTGCCACTATAAAAAGCACAGCTATAAATACTTTTGTACAAGTATTTTTCCTTATTATCTCTTTTTGGTACAAACCCAGCAGTAATATTGCTAGATCAAAGGATATGCAGTCTTTTAAAACCCTTTTGGCATGGTTCCAAATTGGCTTCCAGAATGTTTGGATCAGTTCACAATTCCAACAGCAATGCATTAGTGTCCTAATTTTGCTACAACCCCTCCAAAATTTATTATTTCCCTTTACTGCCATATTGGCCAATTTGCTAGGTGTGGGGTGGTAACTCAGAGTTGTTTCGATTTGTATTTCTCTAATTATGAGAGCTTTAGAACACTTTTTCATGTGCTTATTGATAGTTTTGATTTCTTTATTTGAAAACTGCCTACTTGTGTGCCTAGCCCATTTGTCAAATGAGGAATGGCTTGATTTTTTTTTGTACAATTGACTTAGTTCCTTATAAATTTGAGAAATTAGACCTTTGTCAGAGGTTTTTGTTACAAAATTTTCTCCCCAATTTGTTGTTTCCCTTCTAATTTTGGTTGCATTGGTTTTGTTTATATAAAAAACTTTTTGATTTAATGTAATCAAATTATTCATTTTACATTTGTAATATTCTCTATTTCTTGCTTAGTCTTAAATTATTTCCTTTCCCATAGACCTGACAGATATACAATTCTATCAGTACCATATTGTTTGAGTGATCACTACTTTTTTAGTACAGTTTAAGATCTGGTACTGCTAGGCCCCCCCATCCTTCACATTTTTTTTCACTAATTCCCTTGCTATTCTTGATATTTTGTTCTTTCCAATGAACTTTGTTATATTTTTTTTCTAATTCTATAAAAAGTTTTTTGGTAGTATGATAAGTAGAGCACTGAATAAGTAAATTAGTTTAAATAGAATTGTCATTTTTATTATATTATCTCATTGTTCTATGAAAAATTAATGTTTTCCAATTGTTTAGGCCTAGTTTTATTTGTGTGAAATGTTTTGTAGTGTGTTCATATAATTCCTGAGTTTCTTGGCAGATAGTTTCCCAAATATTTGAAATTATATAGAGTGATGTTAAATGTATTTTCTCTAACTCTTGCTGCTTATTTTTGTTGTAAGTATATAGAAATGCAGATGATTTGTGTAGGTTTATTTTGTATCTTGCAACTTTGATAAAATTGTTAATTTTTTCTACTAGCTTTTCAGTTGGTTGTCTAGGATTCATTACTATACCATAATATTATCAGCAAAGAGTGATTGTTTAGTTTCTTCATTGCCTTCTTTAAACCCTTCGAATTGTTTTTCTTCTTTAATTGCTACCTCTAGCATTTCTAATACAATATTAAGCAATAGTGGTGATAATGGGTATCTTTGCTTCACTTTTCATCTAATTGGGAATGCTTCTAACTTATCCCCATTGCAGATGATACTTGCTGATGGTTTTAAATAAATACAGTTTATTCTCTTGAGGAAAGGATATTTTATTCCTATACTTTATAGTGTTTTCAATAGGAATGGGTGTTGTATTTTGTCAAAGGCTTTTACTGCATGTATTGTGATACTGATGTAATTTCTGTTAGTTTGCTTTCGTCAGTTTCCTAATGTTAAACATCCTTGCATTTCTAGTATAAATCCCTTGTGGTCATAGTGAATAATCCTTGTGATAACTTTCTGTAGTGTTTTAGCTACTATTTTATTTTGGATTTTTCCACCTATGTTCATTAAGGTGATTGGTCTGTAGTTTTCTTTTTCTGTTTTTTGGTCTGCCTGGCTTTGGAATCAGTATCATATTTGTGTCATAAAAAAAATTGGTGAGACTCCTTCTTTGCTTACTTTGTCAAATAATTTGTATAGCATTAGGTAGAGCTATTCTTTAAATTTTTAATAGAATTCACTTATGAATCCATCTAACCCTGGGAATTTTTTCTTAGAGAGTTCCTTGATGGCTTGCTCAATTTCTTTTTCTGAGTTAGACTTATTTGAGAATTCTAATTCCTCTTTTTTTAATCAAGGCAATTTATATTTTTGTGAATATTCAACCATTTCACCTAGATTGACATATTTATTGCCATATAATTGGGCAAAATATCTCTTAATAATTGCCTTTATTTCCTCTTCTTTGAAGATGAGATTGTGCTTTTTCATTTTTGATACTGTTAATTTTATTCTCTTATTTCTTTTTTAATTAGATTAACCAGTACTTTATCTATTTTATATGTTATTTCAAAGTACCAGCTCCAAGTCTTCTTTATTAGTTCAATAGTTTTTTGGTTTTGATTTTATTAATTTCTCCTTTAATTTTTAGGATTTCCAATTTAGTTTTTGTCTGGGGATTTTTAATTTGTTCTCTTCCTAATATTTTAAGTTGCAAGTCCAATTCATTGATCTTCTCATTCTCTGTTTTGTTGATATAAGCATTTAGGGATATACATTTTCCCTTGAGTACTGCTTTGGATGTATGCCATAAATTTTGATATGTTGTCTTCTCTTTGTCATTCTCTTCAATAAAATCAGCAATTGTTTCTATGATTTTTTCTTCAATCCACCAGTTTTGAAGAATTAGATTATACAGTTATCAATTAACTTTAAATTTCCCTCTCCATATACCCTTTTTAATTATATTTTTATCACATTATATCTGAAAAAGTTGCATTTATTATTTCTGCTTTTCTCCATTTGTTTGCAAAGTTTTTATGCCCAAGCATATAATTGATCTTTGTGTATATATATTGAAAAGGAATATACCTTCTTTTTAGCAGCACATGATATATATATATATATATATATCATCCAGATATCTAATTAACTCCAATTTTTCTAACATTTCATTCACTTCCCTTATTTTTTCTTATTTATTTTTTGTTTTGATTTATCTAGTTCTGATAAGGGAAGTTTGAGGTTCCCCAATATTTCCTCCTTAACCTTTTTTAGTTTCTCTTTTAAAAATGTAAATACTATATCATTTGGTGCATAAATTTTTAATGTCGATATTCCTTCATTGTATATAGTTCCTTTTAGCAAGATATAATTTCCTTATCTCTTTTAATCAGATCAATTTCTACTTTAACTTTGTCTGGTATCTTGATTGTGTTAGAAAACTGTTAAATGACAGATAATTGTGTGGATGCTGCTGCAGGGGATACAGCAGGGATATGTACCTCTCACTCCCTGATGGTATTGGGAGTTGAAGCTGAGTGGCTAAGGAAATCCTTAAGTGTCACTCTTGAGTTGTGAAGGTGAACACTCAGGACCTCCCAGGTGAATTAAGATGAAGCTGCTGCACACAACTCCAATATAGCAGTGTCCCAGGACTAAGTAGATTAATCAATAGTTTGTGGTTTGTATTCACAGTTCTATCCACTTTTCCTGGCCTATAATATGGATAACGCTAAATTGACTGCGGCTTAACTTAAGTTTGAATAATCCCTCTTCCTTCAGATATCTAAAGTTATGATGGTAAATCTTAGGATAAAAATGATATCCACCTAAGTTAATTTCAGGGTTTAATGATAACAACTTGGGGAAAGGCAAACAGGGAACTGAAAGTAAGAGGTACAAAGGAAAACTTGGCTAAAGCTATAGATGAATGGTTGTTATTAGCTTGAAGGTAACAGGAATTAAGAATAGCAGTTTAGATGCTTAGCTTCTCCTCTTGCAGCCTGGCCAAGCCAGGCTATAACCTGAACCAGACTGTTAGATGGCATTAGATGGTGCTTCTTAGATGATAAATGATTAGAGTATTTAATATTGCTTCACACAGGATTAGAATTAAGGTATTGATCAGCAATGGCTGCTGGTTACCTGAATTGATTTGGCCTATCCTACCACAACATCCCAACAAAATCCCTTCTCTAGAATGAGACCCTGTCGTCCAGTCTCCAGCTCCTTAAATACCCTCTCCAGTAACTGCTTTTTCATTCCTATCTCATGCCATCCTTTGGTTCATTCAAAATTCCAAACCACTATATGTCAATCATTCTGTCCTCCATTTTGCATAGCAGAAATGATATTACAATTGCTACTCCTGCTTTTTTCACTTTATATGACACATAATAAATTCTGCTCCAGCCTTTTATAGTGAATCTATATGTCATCTGCCTCATATGTGTTTCTTGTAAATAAAATATAGTAGGATTCTGGTTTTAATCCACTCTGTTATCTTCTTTATGAATGAGTTCATCTCAGTCACATTCAGAGTTATGATTACTAACTGTGTACTGTCCTCCATCTTATTTTCCCCTTTTGATCCTGGTCTATTCCCTTTCAGTCCATTCTACCTCACCAGTGTTTTGCTTTTTATCACCCCCACACACACACTTCTACCTCCCTTCAACTACCTCCTCCTTCTCTTGTCTTATTCCCATTGTTAGAGTAAAATTAATGCACAATACTTTAAGTATTATATTTATAAAGTTTATTATCTATCAAAATAGGACCATGTGACTAAGTTTTTCTACCTGCTCAAAATGCCCACTGCACCAAAGCCCAACAGGAAGGAAAAAGACAGACCTCCACCCAATTTATATCCTATGTACATCAGCATATAACTACAAGAAGTGAGTGGGATTCTGGGAATCGTAGTTTTTCTGGGGATCATAGTTTTTTTGGTTAATAGATTTTAATTAAACAATCCCCTTGAGATCCTTTGGAAGACTAGTCTCCCCAATGGATCTTGTAAACATAACCAACTTATAAATTACAATAATTTGGGGATAAAAGGGAAAGAGAACAAAACCAGTGATTGCTAGACGCATTGACAAAAAGCCAATTACGTAGCAGTCCCCTTTGACATAAGAGTATACATACAAAATAAATGTGTTCCAACCCCCCACAGTTCATTCTGGATCTTTTGGTGAACTGTGAGGTTTCTGCAGGCATCTCCATGGTGCCTTCTCCAAATAGTTCACTTCCTGGATTCTGGGAGGTAGCAAGTTTCATAACTTTTATAAAACTAGAATATAGAAGGAATATACCTAGAAAGAGGGTTGGGAAGTAAGCTGATTATGATGATATGATGTATGATGATATGATATATATCTATATGTATATGTAATGATATGAAATGATATGTATGTATGATATGATATTGTGTAATTAAAATGTGTTACCCTAAAACTACAATCCCTAGCAAAACTATGATTCCCAGAACTCTGCTCACTTCCTGTCATTACATGCTGATATAAATAGGATATAAATTGGGTGGAAGTCTGTCTCTCATGCTCTCTTTTTCCTTCCTGTTGGGCTTTGGTGGAGCTGGCATTTGGAGCATGCAGAAAAACTTAGTCATGTGGTTCTATTTTGTTAGATGATGAACTTTATAAATATAATACTTAAGGTATTGTACATTAATTTAAATCTTACATTTATGGTGACTAGAAGTGGGGTTCAGAACCCTTCATTCTATCTGGGTAGATTAGTTTGAAAAGAAACCACGTTTCTCATGCCATGGCTTTTTGCTCACCCCTCCCCCTGGGGAACTCTCTTCAGAGCTGATGCCTGTTGCTGCCTATCCTGCTTCCTCCTGCTTTTCCTGATGCTGCTGCTCCTGCTCCTATTACTACTGCTACTGATTGCTGCTAACAAGCTGGAAGTCCTTGGAGCCATTCACCAAACTATCTGGGAAAGTATAAAATCCCTCTTTCCCTTACAATGCCAATAGCTGAGTGCTTGCTTGCTGCTTGCATTGGAAGCCCAGATGTTTCCCTTAGGCAATAATTAGCCTCCTAAAGAGTTTTTATTCTGTCCATGGTGGCAGGGGAAGCAAGCTGCTCCTTGGTGTTTTTACCCCTGGGTGGAGGGGAAGGAAGTTTACTCTTCCAAACAGGAAGTAGAAACATTGCAAGCATGGCCCATTCTATGAAAAAGTGGTGCATTACCTATCTCAAACAGTTCCCAGTTTTAGGATGTCTTTTCTTCCAGTACTTCTGGGTGCATTGGTCCTTGTGAGGAGAGATTTGTCTCCCTCAACCCCCTTCCCATGATGTCCAAGTTTTGTTATTGTTATTGTTTTTGGTTTTTTATCATCATTTTCAAGTAGTTCAATAATTCTTAAAATGTCTCTCCTGGATCTATTTTCCAGGTCAGTTTATTTCTTCTGTTTTTTTTTCCATTCATTTGATTTTGTTATATTGTTGGGGTTTTTTTATTTCTTCTGAAATCATTAGTTTCTAGTTGCTCAATTCTAATTTTTAAGGCCTGATTTGCCTCCATCAGTTTTTGGTTCTCCTTTTTTCATTTCTTCTTGCATTGCTTTCATTTCTCTTCCCCACTTTTCCTGAACCTCTAATAATTGGTTTTTGAAGTCTTTCTGAGCTCTTCCAGAATCTGTGTCCAATCCATATTTTTCTTTTGGACTTTGCATGTGTTTGCTTTACTTTCACTGTCCCCTTCTGTGTGTCTGAACCTTTTTCTTTGTCTCCATAGTAATTCTTGAGTTAGGTGCTTATTTTGTTATTTGCTCATGTTTCCTACCTTTTTATAGGTAGGCTTTGTTTTCTTGGAGGTTAGGGTGCCTTTTTAAAATTCAGTCCTTCTTTGATGCTACCCTTAGCTTTTTTTTCTGGGTTTTAGTTTTTCCAATATGGTATGATGGCCTGAGGGCTGAAAGTTCTGAGATCCCCTTCCAACTACTGGTTCAATTAATCCTTGAAATGCTGATACCTTAAAGTCTTGCCTCAGGCTTTGGGGTGTAAGGTTCTATTCTTAATCTGAGCATTTCAGGTCAGCAACTGCTCAAATTCTAGCTTTAGGCTTAGGTGTAAGTTTTTGGACACACTATGTATTTGATCTAATTGGATATACAATTCATTGCTCTGTCCTGGGGCTCCACCTTGAGCTTTTGACAAAAAGATTCTGATCCACTTTGAGTCTGCCAACCACCCCAAACCGGGATCTATGTTCTCACCGCAAGCCCTGACTGGGACTCCTAGCTTCTCTCTGGGTCCATGCAGATCACCCTACTTCAGCACAGACTACTCTGGGCTGGGATTCTGGACTTCCCCATAAGTTTAGAATTTCAAGGGATGTGGGCTGATTGAACCTCTATTTGCCAAGGCAAGCTCCAGGATCTGGATGTTGACTTTGGTTTAGGTTCTGAACCTGGGAGAGCAGATTAGGTAGGGGTGTGTTGCTTGCTCTTGGCATCCTCTTCACTCCTTGCTATAGCCTCCTTCTGTCTGTGCTCCCCTCACACCCCAATGCCCCAAATGTTCTCTACCTAACTTTTGGCTTTTTCTTTCCTTGAAAGTTGTTTCACTCTCTCTCCTTGTTGGTTTTTTCTCTCCTGAATTTATTTTGGGATGTTATTTTAATATTGATTGGTTAGGATTCTCATGGTGACTCTCAGCTTCTCTGCTTTACCCCACCATCTTGGCTACTACCCCAGAAGAAATAACCTATAATATAGTTTGAAATCTATTATAACTAAGCCACATTCCTTCATATTATTTCATTAATTAATCTAGGTCTTTTGTTCTTCCAGATGAATTTTGCTATTGTTTTTCTAGCTAGCTCTATGAAATATTTTTGTGTAATTTTATTGTTAAAATTACTCATAACTTAAATCATTAAAACATTACTCATTGGGAGATCATTAGGAATTCCAGTTAAGATGGTGGCAGAGTAACGAGCAGCTGATCAATCTCTCCTAACCAAAGCATACAGGACACCTCAAGGGGACATAAAAACGAATCCAGACAAACAAAGGAACGCCACAACAGGGCGCAGCATTGAAGGTACATGGAATTGGGGCATTTCCACGCTATAAAGGGGTGAAAAAGCTCTCACTAAAACACAAGAGGAAGAAACCCATCCACCCACACACACACACCACGCACAGCGCCAAGGCTAATGCACAAGAGTGAAAACAGGATTGGGGCAACCAGTAAATTACTAGCAGCCCCAGGACTTGTACCTGAGAGCTGCAAGATGTGGGACCCCAAGTGGCTGGGGGGCACGCACAGACTTTCCCAAGCATCTACCCAGGTGAAAACATTGCCCTAGATGCGGACAAAGATCTCTAACCCAGGGACTTTCCCAAGCGTATGCGCGGGTGAAGGAATTGCCCTAGGCTCTGACAAAGATCTCCAGTGCATGGACTTTCCCTAGTGTCTGCACAGGTGAAAGTAGTGCCTTAGGCATGGACAAAGATCTCGAGCCCAGGCTTGGACTTCAAGTGGGGACACAGTGCAGATGGGAGCACGGCTGTGGAAGCAGCCCCTGAGACTGATGAAGGAACCTCGGGCAGAGGGACATACTGGGGACTACCAGGAGGCTTGACCCCGAGGACAAGGAGACCAGAGCCCTCAGGAGATTAGAAAGTGCAGGCAGACCCTGAGTGTGAAGACAAAGCTGAAAAGGGGCAGGGCTAACAATGGCAAGCTGAGAAACCATAAGAAAAAGATTATAAAGAAAAATTCTGGAACATTCGACAACTTTTACACAGAGAAAATTCAGACAACAGAGGAGGACAAACAAGTATCCAAACCTTCCCAAAACAATGAAAACTAGACACAAGCTAGTGAAGAGTTCAAAAATGAGATGTTGAGGAAGATGGAAGAGATCTGGCAAGAAAATAAAAGTTTGAAAGGCAGAATTTCACAATAGGAAAGTGAGGCAAGCCAACTGAAGACCAGAAATACCAGATTGAAAAGGAAAACCAGTCCCTAAAGGCTAGAATTGAGCAATTAGAAGCCAATGATTTCTCAAGACAAGAACAAATAAAACAAAGTCAAAAGACTGATCAAATAGAAGGAAACATGAAATATCTCAATGAGAAAGGGACAGACCAAGAAAACCAGTCTAGAAGAGACAATTTGAGAAACATTGGTCTTCCAGAAAAAGCAGAAATTAATAGAAACTTGGACTCCAACTGAAAGAAATTATTCAGCAAAATTGCCCTGAAGTCCTACAACAAGAAGGCAATATAGACATCGAAAGGATCCATAGATCACCCTCTACACTGGACCCAGAAAAGTCAACACCCAGGAATATAATAGCCAAATTCAAAAGATTTCAAGTAAAAGAAAAAATCTTAAAAGAAGCCAGAAAGAGACAATTCAAATATCAAGGAGCACCAATAAGGATCACACAGGATCTGGCAGCCTCCACACTAAAAGACCTCAAGGCTTGGAATACAATATTCAGAAAGGCAACAGAGCTGGGCCTTCCCCCACAGATCAACTACCCATCAAAACTGACTATATACTGCCAGGGGAAAGTATGGGCATTCAACAAAATTGAAGATTTCCAAGTTTTTGCACAAAAGAGACCAGGACTAAATGGAAAGTTTGATACCCAACCACAAAAATCAAGAGAAACATGAAAAGGTAAATAAGAAACAGAGGGGAAAGAAAGAAAACTCATAATTTTTTAAATTTGACTCTTTAAGGACTTAAATAAGATCTAATTATCTGTATTACTATGTGGAGAAATGCTATGTATAATTCTCTGTAGTGAACTCTATTCACTATTATAATATTCACTATTATAGCAACCAGAAAAATGATTCATAGTGAGAGGACAGGATACTAAATGGTCTAAGATGACATAGGGGGTGGGAAAGAGGGGGGGGAATAGTAGGAGACACTAAGAAAAATCTGAGTAAATAAGAAAAATAGGATATTCTATTACACACAAAGAGGGCATGGGAAGGGGAGGGGATGAATACTATTATAAGAAGGAGAGTAAGAGAACATTAAGGTAATAATCAAACCTTAATCTCAGTGTAATCAACCTGGAGAGGGAAGAGTAGCTTTATTATCCATATGGATAAAAAACTATATCTAACCCTACTGAGAAAGTCAGAAGGGATAAACCAAAGGGAGCAGGGGAATGGGGAGGTCAAAAAAGGGAGGGGAGAATAAGGGGGAGGGAATTCATTAGGCCTTTAAAAAACAAAAAGAGATGAATAACAAGGGAGGGGATAGAAAGGGAAGTCAATCAAGGGAGGGGATAAGGGATACTGGCTCAAAGGAAACCACTGGTTTAAAAGAAAATAATGTAAGAAGAATGGGTGGGTCTAGGAGAGGATACAAAAATGTCAGTGAATGCACAACTGATAATTATAACTCCTAATGTGAATGGGATGAACTCGTTCATAAAAAGGAAGCAAATAGCAGAGTGGATTAGAAACCAAAATCCTACCATATGTTGTCTACAAGAAACACATATGAGGCGGGGGGACATACACAAGTTTAAGGTTCAGGGCTTGAGCAAAATCTTTTGGACATCAAATGAGAAAAAGAAGGCAGGAGTGGCTATTATGATCTCTGACAAAGCCAAAGTAAAAATAGATAAGATTAAAAAAGACAGGGAAGGTCATTACATCCTGATTAAAGGCAGTATAAACAATGAAGAAATAACACTGCTCAATATATATTCACCAAGTGGTATAGCATCCAAATTCATAAAAGAGAAACTGGCAGAGCACAAGAAGGAAATAGATAGTAAAACCATACTAGTGGGAGATCTAAATATTCCTCTTTCAGATCTAGATAAATCAAACCGATAAATAAATAAGAAAGTGGTAAGAGAGGTGAATGAAGCCCTAGAAAAATTAGATTTAATTGATATGTAGAGAAAAACAAATAGGGTCAAAAAGGAATACACCTTCTTTTCAGCTGCATATGGTACATTCACAAAGATTGACCATCTAATAGGTCATAGAATCATTGCAAACAAATGGAAAAGAGCAGATATAATAAATGTAAACTTCTCAGATCATAATGCAATAAAAATAGTAATTAGTAAGGGCACCTGGACAGGCAAATCAAAAACCAATTGGAAATTAAACAATATGATTCTCCAAAACCAATTTGTCAAAGAAGAAATCATAGAAACAATCAACAATATCATGGAAGAGAATGACAATGATGAGACATCCTACCAAACTCTGTGGGATGCAGCCAAGGCAGTACTCAGAGGGAAATTTATATCCTTGAGTGCATATATTAACAAATTAAGGAGGGCAGAGATTAATGAATTGGGTATGCAACTCAAAAAATTAGAAAGCGAGCAAATTAAAAATCCCCAGATGAAAACTAAATTAGAAATACTAAAAATTAAGGGAGAAATTAATAAAATCAAAAGTAAAAGAACTATTGAATTAATAAGTAAGACTAGAAGCTGGTATTTTGAAAAAAACAGATAAAATAGACAGAGTACTGGTCAATCTAATAAGGAAAAGGAAAGAAGAAAACAAAATTGACAGTATTAGAGATGAAAAGGGAGACCTCACCTCGAATGAAGGGGAAATTAAGGCAATCATTAAGAACTATTTCTCCAATTATATGGCAACAAATATAACAATTTAGGAGATATGGATGAATATTTACAAAAACATAAATTGCCTAGATTAACAGCAGAAGAAATAGAATACCTAAATAATCCCATATCAGAAATAGAAATTGAACAAGCCATCAAAGAACTCCCTAAGAAAAAAATCACCAAGATCTGATGGATTCACAAGTGAATTCTATCAGACATTCAAAGAGCAACTAATCCCCAAACTATACGAATTATTTGATATGATAAGCAAAGAAGGAGTCCTACCAAATTCCTTTCATGACACAAATATGGTACTGATCCCAAAGCCAGGGAGACCAAAAACAGAGAAAGAAAACTATAGACCAATCTCCCTCACATAGATGCAAAAATCTTAAATAGAATATTAGCAAAGAGACTCCAGCAAGTAATTAAGAAGATCATCCACCATGATCAGGTGGGATTTATACCAGGAATGCAAGGATGGTTCAACATTAGGAAAACCATCCACATAATTGACCATATCTACAGTCTAACAAACAAAAATCACATGATTATCTCAAATCGATGCTGAAAAAGCCTTTGACATAATACAGCATCCATTCCTATTGAAAACATTGAAAAGTATAGGAATAGAAGGACCCTTCCTAAAAATAATAAACAGCATATACCTAAAACCATCAACAAGCATTATATGCAATGGGGATAAATTAGAAGCCTTCCCAATAAAATCAGGAGTGAAACAAGGATGCCCATTATCACCTCTATTATTCAACATAGTCCTAGAAACACTAGCAATAGCAATTAGAGAAGAAAAAGAAATTGAAGGTATCAAAATAGGCAATGAGGAGACTAAGCTATCACTCTTTGCAAATGATATGATGGTCTACTTAAAAAATCCTAGAAAATCAACTAAGAAACTGGTAGAAATAATCAAAAACTTTAGCAAAGGGGCAGGATACAAAATAAATGCACATAAATCATCAGCATTTCTATATATTTCTAACACATTAGAGCAGCAAGAGGCAGAAAGAGAAACACCATTTAAAATCACCCTAGACAATATAAAATACTTGGGAATCTATCTACCAGAACAAACACAGGAATTATACGAAAACAACTACAAAACACTTTCCAAACAAATAAAACTGGAGCTCAACAATTGGAAAGCCATTGATTGCTCATGGGTAGGACGAGCTAACATAATAAAAATGACAATTCTACCCAAATTAATTTACCTATTAACTCCATACCTATCAAATTACCAAAAAACTTCTTTACTGAATTAGGAAAAACTATAACAAATTTCATTTGGAATAACAAAAGATCAAGAATATCAAGGGAAATAACGAAAAAATGTGAAGGAAGGGGGCCTAGCAGTACCAGATATTAAACTATACTATAAAGCAGCAGTCATCAAAACAATATGGTACTGGCTAAGA
>NC_058132.1:378240619-378244778 GCF_016433145.1 Gracilinanus agilis | reverse complement strand
GATCAACTACCCATCAAAACTGACTATATACTGCCAGGGGAAAGTATGGGCATTCAACAAAATTGAAGATTTCCAAGTTTTTGCACAAAAGAGACCAGGACTAAATGGAAAGTTTGATACCCAACCACAAAAATCAAGAGAAACATGAAAAGGTAAATAAGAAACAGAGGGGAAAGAAAGAAAACTCATAATTTTTTAAATTTGACTCTTTAAGGACTTAAATAAGATCTAATTATCTGTATTACTATGTGGAGAAATGCTATGTATAATTCTCTGTAGTGAACTCTATTCACTATTATAATATTCACTATTATAGCAACCAGAAAAATGATTCATAGTGAGAGGACAGGATACTAAATGGTCTAAGATGACATAGGGGGTGGGAAAGAGGGGGGGGAATAGTAGGAGACACTAAGAAAAATCTGAGTAAATAAGAAAAATAGGATATTCTATTACACACAAAGAGGGCATGGGAAGGGGAGGGGATGAATACTATTATAAGAAGGAGAGTAAGAGAACATTAAGGTAATAATCAAACCTTAATCTCAGTGTAATCAACCTGGAGAGGGAAGAGTAGCTTTATTATCCATATGGATAAAAAACTATATCTAACCCTACTGAGAAAGTCAGAAGGGATAAACCAAAGGGAGCAGGGGAATGGGGAGGTCAAAAAAGGGAGGGGAGAATAAGGGGGAGGGAATTCATTAGGCCTTTAAAAAACAAAAAGAGATGAATAACAAGGGAGGGGATAGAAAGGGAAGTCAATCAAGGGAGGGGATAAGGGATACTGGCTCAAAGGAAACCACTGGTTTAAAAGAAAATAATGTAAGAAGAATGGGTGGGTCTAGGAGAGGATACAAAAATGTCAGTGAATGCACAACTGATAATTATAACTCCTAATGTGAATGGGATGAACTCGTTCATAAAAAGGAAGCAAATAGCAGAGTGGATTAGAAACCAAAATCCTACCATATGTTGTCTACAAGAAACACATATGAGGCGGGGGGACATACACAAGTTTAAGGTTCAGGGCTTGAGCAAAATCTTTTGGACATCAAATGAGAAAAAGAAGGCAGGAGTGGCTATTATGATCTCTGACAAAGCCAAAGTAAAAATAGATAAGATTAAAAAAGACAGGGAAGGTCATTACATCCTGATTAAAGGCAGTATAAACAATGAAGAAATAACACTGCTCAATATATATTCACCAAGTGGTATAGCATCCAAATTCATAAAAGAGAAACTGGCAGAGCACAAGAAGGAAATAGATAGTAAAACCATACTAGTGGGAGATCTAAATATTCCTCTTTCAGATCTAGATAAATCAAACCGATAAATAAATAAGAAAGTGGTAAGAGAGGTGAATGAAGCCCTAGAAAAATTAGATTTAATTGATATGTAGAGAAAAACAAATAGGGTCAAAAAGGAATACACCTTCTTTTCAGCTGCATATGGTACATTCACAAAGATTGACCATCTAATAGGTCATAGAATCATTACAAACAAATGGAAAAGAGCAGATATAATAAATGTAACCTTCTCAAATCATAATGCAATAAAAATACTAATTAGTAAGGGCACCTGGACAGGCAAATCAAAAACCAATTGGAAATTAAACAATATGATTCTCCAAAACCAATTTGTCAAAGAAGAAATCATAGAAACAATCAACAATATCATGGAAGAGAATGACAATGATGAGACATCCTACCAAACTCTGTGGGATGCAGCCAAGGCAGTACTCAGAGGGAAATTTATATCCTTGAGTGCATATATTAACAAATTAAGGAGGGCAGAGATTAATGAATTGGGTATGCAACTCAAAAAATTAGAAAGCGAGCAAATTAAAAATCCCCAGATGAAAACTAAATTAGAAATACTAAAAATTAAGGGAGAAATTAATAAAATCAAAAGTAAAAGAACTATTGAATTAATAAGTAAGACTAGAAGCTGGTATTTTGAAAAAAACAGATAAAATAGACAGAGTACTGGTCAATCTAATAAGGAAAAGGAAAGAAGAAAACAAAATTGACAGTATTAGAGATGAAAAGGGAGACCTCACCTCGAATGAAGGGGAAATTAAGGCAATCATTAAGAACTATTTCCCCAATTATATGGCAACAAATATAACAATTTAGGAGATATGGATGAATATTTACAAAAACATAAATTGCCTAGATTAACAGCAGAAGAAATAGAATACCTAAATAATCCCATATCAGAAATAGAAATTGAACAAGCCATCAAAGAACTCCCTAAGAAAAAAATCACCAAGATCTGATGGATTCACAAGTGAATTCTATCAGACATTCAAAGAGCAACTAATCCCCAAACTATACGAATTATTTGATATGATAAGCAAAGAAGGAGTCCTACCAAATTCCTTTCATGACACAAATATGGTACTGATCCCAAAGCCAGGTAGACCAAAAACAGAGAAAGAAAACTATAGACCAATCTCCCTCACATAGATGCAAAAATCTTAAATAGAATATTAGCAAAGAGACTCCAGCAAGTAATTAAGAAGATCATCCACCATGATCAGGTGGGATTTATACCAGGAATGCAAGGATGGTTCAACATTAGGAAAACCATCCACATAATTGACCATATCTACAGTCTAACAAACAAAAATCACATGATTATCTCAAATCGATGCTGAAAAAGCCTTTGACATAATACAGCATCCATTCCTATTGAAAACATTGAAAAGTATAGGAATAGAAGGACCCTTCCTAAAAATAATAAACAGCATATACCTAAAACCATCAACAAGCATTATATGCAATGGGGATAAATTAGAAGCCTTCCCAATAAAATCAGGAGTGAAACAAGGATGCCCATTATCACCTCTATTATTCAACATAGTCCTAGAAACACTAGCAATAGCAATTAGAGAAGAAAAAGAAATTGAAGGTATCAAAATAGGCAATGAGGAGACTAAGCTATCACTCTTTGCAAATGATATGATGGTCTACTTAAAAAATCCTAGAAAATCAACTAAGAAACTGGTAGAAATAATCAAAAACTTTAGCAAAGGGGCAGGATACAAAATAAATGCACATAAATCATCAGCATTTCTATATATTTCTAACACATTAGAGCAGCAAGAGGCAGAAAGAGAAACACCATTTAAAATCACCCTAGACAATATAAAATACTTGGGAATCTATCTACCAGAACAAACACAGGAATTATACGAAAACAACTACAAAACACTTTCCAAACAAATAAAACTGGAGCTCAACAATTGGAAAGCCATTGATTGCTCATGGGTAGGACGAGCTAACATAATAAAAATGACAATTCTACCCAAATTAATTTACCTATTAACTCCATACCTATCAAATTACCAAAAAACTTCTTTACTGAATTAGGAAAAACTATAACAAATTTCATTTGGAATAACAAAAGATCAAGAATATCAAGGGAAATAACGAAAAAATGTGAAGGAAGGGGGCCTAGCAGTACCAGATATTAAACTATACTATAAAGCAGCAGTCATCAAAACAATATGGTACTGGCTAAGCAACAGAAGGGAGGATCAGTGGAATAGACTTGGGGTTAATGACATCAGTAAGAAAGTGTATGATAAACCCAAAGAGCCCAACTTTGGGGACATGAATCCACTATTTGACAAAAACTGCTGGGAAATTTGGAAAGCAATATGGGAGAGATTAGGTTTATATCAACATCTCACACCCTACACCAAGATAAATTCAGAATGGATGAATGACTTGAATGTAAAGAGGGAAACTATAAATAAGCTAAATGAACACAAAATAGTATAACTGTCAGATCTCTGGGAAAGGAAAGATTTTAAAACCAAGCAAGAGTTAGAGAAAATCACAAAATGAAAATTAAATGGTTTTGATTATATTAAGCTAAAAAGCTTTTGTACAAACAAAAACAATGTAGTCAAAATCAGAAGGGAAACAACAAATTGGGAAAAAATCTTTATAACAAAAAACTCTGACACGGGTCTAATTACTCAAATATACAAGGAGTTAAAGCAATTGTATAAAAAATCAAGCCATTTCCCAATTGATAAATGGGCAAGAGACATGAAAAGGCAATTTTCAGGTAAAGAAATCAAAAGTATCAATAAGCATATGAGAAAGTGTTCTAAATCTCTAATAATTAGAGAAATGCAAATCAA
>NC_058132.1:378226873-378240521 GCF_016433145.1 Gracilinanus agilis | reverse complement strand
AGGGAAACAACAAATTGGGAAAAAATCTTTATAACAAAAAACTCTGACACGGGTCTAATTACTCAAATATACAAGGAGTTAAAGCAATTGTATAAAAAATCAAGCCATTTCCCAATTGATAAATGGGCAAGAGACATGAAAAGGCAATTTTCAGGTAAAGAAATCAAAAGTATCAATAAGCACATGAGAAAGTGTTCTAAATCTCTAATAATTAGAGAAATGCAAATCAAAACAACTCTGAGGTATCACCTCACACCTAGCAGATTGGCTAAAATGAAAGAAGGGGAGAGTAATGAATGCTGGAGGGTATGTGGCAAAATTGAGACATTAATGCATTCCTGGTGGAGTTGTGAACTGATCCAGCCATTCTGGCTGGCAATGTGGAACTATGTTCAAAGGGCTATAAAAGAATGCCTGCCCTTTGATCCAGCCATACCATTGTTGGGTTTGTACCCCAAAGATATCATAGATAAACAGACTTGTACGAAAATATTTATAGCTGTGCTTTTTGTGGTGGCAAAAAACTGGAAAATGAGGGGATGTCCTTCAGGGGAATGGCTGAACAAATTGTGATATATGCTGTTGATGGAATACTATTGTGCTAAAAGGAATAATAAACTGGAGGGATTCCATGTGAGTTGGAAAGACCTCCAGGAACTGATGTAGAGCGAAAGGAGCAGAGCCAGAACACTATACACAGAGACTGATATACTGTGGTAAAATCGAATGTAATGGACTTCTATACCAGCAGCAATGCAATGACACAAGACAGGTTTAAGAGATTTATGGTAAAGAACACTACCCACATTCAGAGGAAGGACTGCAGGAGAGGAAACATAGAAGATAAACAATTGCTTGAACGCATGGCTTGAGGCGGACATGATTGGGGATGTAGACTCAAAACTACCACACCAATGCAACTAACAACAATTTGGAAATAGGCCCTGAACAAGGACACATGTTACAACCAGTGGAAATGTTTGTTGGCCATGGGTGGGGGGAGAGTGGGGGGTGAAGGGGAAAGTAGGGGCATGAATCATGTAAACATGTTAAAAATTAATATTAATAAATGTTTAAAAAAACATTACTCATTACTGTGTGCTTATGAGGTGAAATGGCAACCATACACTGGGTGAAACCAGGCAGGAATCTCCCATATTATTAGATTAGAACATAGAAAATCATAAATAGAAATTCCCCAAAGTAAATCCAGGTCCAATAGGATATTTTGACAAGGATTATATTTGTATATTTTTATTGCATTATATATTACATATTATATATTACATTAATACATGAGAATATTATCTCCATATTATGCTGAAAAATTACTATTGATGCTAACTCCAAAATATCTTCAGTAACAAGAAAAAAGAGTTCCCATGAATGAACTCAAAGGCTTTTTTTTTTAGGTCTAAGGTTTATAATCCTAAAATCTTATTTATTTTTCACAAACTCCTTATAATATTGGGGTATATCATTGATACCATCTTAAAGAATCTTAGAGATGTAAGGCAAAATTAAGGAACAAAGCATAGTAAAAAACTACTAGGAAGGATGGATGGTCCTTTTCCTGGAGCTGATAAATAGCTGTATGATATTGGTCTAGTCTCTGAACATCTCTGGTTCTTATATTTTCTAGTTGGAAAAAAGTGGTTAGATTAAAACCAAAAAAAAGCTGTTTCCAGCAGTATATATTTATTATTAAGTGAAGTTCAAATCCTGAAGAGAAGTCAGATTATATTTCTGAATTCCATCCTGTACTTATTTTCCAGAGGCTCAGATGATTGGAGTAAGCATAATTGCACAAATTTTTAATTTCTTATCCAAGAAAAAACACATTCCATAGCCCTCTGCAATTCACCCATCAATAGTTATCATCAGCATAATTTGAAATAAATTCAGCTTGCAATTAAAGAAGAAATTTTCCAGTAAATGAGAAAAAAAATCACAGAATGAGAATGAGTCATTCAAGTAGTTGAATCCTGATTGTATGTCAGATGCATTCTCATTAGAAATTTAATGATAATAGATTAGAATGAAACCCACTTCATTTGTCATCTCTATATTGGTGATATTATGTTTCTATAGCTAGAGGCCAAGTTTAGTCCAATATTTTTCAACTTTAATTCTCTGGTCAACAGACTATTGGGCTACAGGCAGTATGGTTTATTATAGGGGAAAGAGAATATAATGGTCTAGAACTTGCTTCATGCTTGGTTCAATATTTGTGATTTTGGAGACTCCATCTAACTTTTTGGATCCTCAGTTTTTCTTGGGCATAAAATAATGTTCAACTAGATGAACTGTAAATTTCAGGTTTCAGCATTAAATTTATGACCCTGCCATTTTCTTAATTGACAACCTGAAAAAAAATTTCTCAAACTTCCTATATATTTGAGTCAAAGCTTGCATGTGATAAACAAAGCTTTGCCCTACAAAACTACCTTAATAAAATTAGTTAACCATTAGCGTATATTAAACATTCATTCTAAACTCTATGTTAAGTACTGGAGACACAAAGATGAAAACGAGTCTGTGCCTATAAAGAGCTTACCTTCATTCCATAACATATATATATATGAAAATATATATATGTTAATCTTATCATTCTTATCATATTGGCATATCTCAATTATGAGTAATTAAAACATCTCCAAATATTTGTCTATTTCATTTCTGAAAAGAGTGTTTTGAAACTGTATTCATTTAATTCCTATATCTGTCTTGGTAAAAAAAAGAATCTCAAATATTTGATATATTCTGCAGTTATTTCAAAAGAAATTTTTCTCTTTTTGTTAAGCTTTCTTAAAAATATGGGAAAATGCTTAGAATGGGTATGAGTTTTTATATGTTGCTACTTTACTGAAGTTGTTTCTTTGTTATTTATTTCTATAGTTATTTAAGACTGTAATTATGCAAAAAATCAATAATTATATTCTTTATTTCCATACTAATTTAATCAAATTATTTTTTCTTGCCTGAGAGCTATTGCTAGAATTTAAAGAATGATAATGAATATACTGGCTTTAGCCTTTATCTCACCAGAAAAGTCCACAGAAATGTAAGGAAACAAGCCAGATTCCTTCTAGCACACTAGCCAGGAACATACAGTGCTTTTCCTTGAGGCAAAAAAACCCAACATATTCTGACAGAGAATTTTCAGCAGAGTCAGAAGCCAATAATGCTCTGACTGGATTCTCTTAAGAAATTAAAATCTGACAGCACTCTTTCCTATGATAATCTTGAGTACAATGAGGAGAGTGTTCATTCATCTGACACTTTCCAGTGGAAATCAGGAAATCAGGAAATTTCCATCAGGATTAAATAAGTATTAACCATCCAATGTAAGAGTATGGAAGGAAACAGGGTCTGGCTCTGGTATAAAGACTTGAACTAGAAACTGAAGCTGGAGATATGTGCAATTAAAAAAGATATGGAACACAATGGAGATATACTCAGGCTTAAGTGACTCCAAAGAGACAAACTAAGAAAAAGAGAGTCACAACACAAAAAAACAGAGATAAAATCAAAGAAAGGAAATATAACCTGGTCAGGATTACAAAATTATCTTGTTAAAAGGAAGTAGGAATACAAAATGAAATGAGAGTTTTGAAGGAAGGAAACACTGAAATGAGGGTAAATAACTTAAAACAGGGTCTTGAAAACCTGTCTCAACTATCCAACTCTTTGAAAATTTGAATATCACAAACAAAATTCAATGACTTCAGGAAATTACAAGAAATATTTGAAAAAATCCAAAGACTGAAAAAAAATACATTACATTGTAAGCCATCAATTATGACAAAATAGAAAACAATACAGATCTGTATTATTTTGCCAATGGTTCAACACAGGGAAAAGGAAGTATAGTGTCTATTATGGGGTGATGTCCTCAGAAGGAACCCTAGAATCACATGTTTGGCAGTCATTATCTGCACAAAAAATAGTTTGATATTAGAACACACAGAGAGAAGTAGAATTACAGTAGAACATGATCAGATAAGAAAATTCCAGAGTTGGTGAATATGGAATTGACACATTTGTAGGTTATGGAGAAAGAAATGATATGAGCATATTTTTATCTTTTTGAGGTGGGGTGAAGGAGTAGATCATGTGTAACAAGTAAGTCGAGCAATCAAAAGGTTTGAATATTTGAGGGAATATAAAGCTATATACCAGTGGTTCCCAAACTTTTTTGGCCTACCGCCCCCTTTCCAGAAAAAAATATAACATAGTGCCCCCTGTCACATACGATCACTGCCCCCTTACAGTTATTCACTACCCCCAAATGCACCTGTCACCATCACCCCCCTCCTGGATCACTGCAGCACCCACCGGGGGGTGGGGGGTGGCACCCACTTTGGGAATCACTGGTATATATAGTCCCTCACTATGTTGAGGTTCACTTATTGAGGCTTCACTGTATCACAGGTTTTTAAATTAATATATATGTGTATATATATATATATGTATATATATATATATATATAATTCTGTGTTGTGGAATTACACTTATCATAGCACACTATTGGTCAATGGAATGAAAAGTAACCAACCACAGCACTGTGTTCTGTATCCTGGGTGTTGATTGGCTCAGTGACTGTAGGTGTGGAAAAGGTTTATAGGAGAGTGGGAAGGGTTTATAAAACCTTAAAATATATATAAATAATAAAATAATTATACCATCATACTTCACAGATTTTCATTATTCCTCAGGCTCTCTGGAATATAACTCCAGTGATAGGTAAGGGATCACTGTAGTAGGAAAACAAGAATTGAGGATGAGAGAAAGATTGTGAAACAGTTACTAACATTATTTATGAAGGAAGGAGAGTATACTGGAGGTAGACAGCTTATAGTTGTTGGGAGTTGGGTTAGTGATAGGTATGAATTGAATGAACATCAATGGAGGAAAGGTTACAAAGTGATGGTAGGAGGAGGAGAATCTAGATGTGGCAATGAGGAGCTAGCAGTATTCCTAATCCCCCCACTTGCCTATAAATCAAATGAATGAAGTTATTCCTAGTGTTGGATAGAGTGTTCATAAAGAAGGATACAGGACTTTGTGAAAGCCAAAAGATAGAAGAAGTAGGAAAGGAAAAAGAAAAGATTCAATATGAAACGCAGTTGTTTTTGTTGTTGTAGTTTTAACCTATGGAAAAGGCATTTTAAAGAGATTAGTGTAAGGAATGGTTTTTGCAATCTTTTTTTGAATTCTTCCAAAAGTTTTTTTGAGTCTTGTAGCCTTTTATCATATTTCTTTTCTGTTTTTGAAGTAGGTGTTTTTACTTCACTGTCCTCTGTTTGAGCTGAGATGTTCTCTGCCCCCATCATAGCTATCATTAGTTGGATTCTTTCTCCTTTGCTTGTTTATTTTTATTTATTTATTTATCTTAAATTTTAATGGACAGGTCAAGAGTTAATTATTGGCTTTTTTCGGAAGTTCTGAACTTCCTATTGTGTTGATGTATATTATCTCAGGTTTCCATATTTGTTTGTGTGTGTTTATTTTTCCAGGGTCCTCAGTTATTACAGTTTTTTACAGTCCAAAGTTGGACATACTCCCAGTCCCACCCTCTCCCAAGCCCTAGTATGTGATCAACCACAGGAGTTCCAACCAGAGGACATGGCTATTCTGCTACTGCAACTGCAAGCTGCCAGTCTATCTATTCCTGTGACAACTACTAGAGACTCCACACAGAGTGACCATAGCTGAAGCAGACCCAGTCTCTCAGAAAACATGTTCACCAATGTGTGCTCCTTCCTAACTCCTCCTCTAGTACTCCTGAAGCACAGGACAGAAAAAATGTCCATTCTATACCCTCAGGCCTCCAAAGTTCTCCAACTCTACTCCTTCCATCCCTAGTGTTGGGCCAACCAGGGTTTCTGGAACCAAGGCTACAACAAACACAGCTGCTCCCAGCATGCTCTACCCATGGGCTCAGTCTTCTGTGTTAACTTCAGGGATATAGGATCCCCAGGCAAAGGAGGTAAAGTTGTTAATGTTGCCCTCAGGGGCTGCTTTGGAGATTTTTTTCTCTGTTTATTCTGTTCCTGTCCCCAGGACCTATGAATATAAGGCTAAGGCCAGGAAAGTTAGAATCCTTTCTCCCTATTTGTCCTTTGTTGTTCAGTTACACTATGGATTCCTATGTGTTTTTACTTTAATGTTGATTTTATGGAGTTATTTTTGGTTGTTTGGGAGGGGATGTTAGGAGGGTATAACATCCTTATACCACCATCTTCCTACCTACCATGGCCCTTTCTCCCAAAGAGATTAAAGACAGGAAAGAATAACTTACAATAACAAAAATGTACCAGTTCTTTTTGTGGTAGCAAAGAATTAGAAGCTAAAAGAATGTCCATCAGTTGGGGAAAGGTTGAACAAGTTGTGGCCTATACTTGCAATGGAATTTTATTGTGCCAAAAGAAATGACAAACGAGATAACACAAAAAAGAAACTAAACCCAAAAGACATATGAAATGATCCAAAGTGCAGGGAGCAGAACCAGGAGAACATTGTACAAAGTAACAACAATAATGTATGATGATCAACTGCAAATGATTTAACTATTTTCACTAAGGCAAGGATCCAGGCCAAGACTTCCGGTTAAGATGGCGGCAGAGTAAGGAGCAGCTGCTCAATCTCTCCTAACCGATGCATACAAGACTCCTCAAGGGGACATAAAAACGAATCCAGATGAATGGAGGAACCCCACAACAGGGTGCAGCATTGAAGGTACACAGAATCGGGGCATTTCCACGCTATAAAGGGGTGAAACAGCTCTCACTAAAACGTGAGAGGAAGAAACCCCTCCACCCCCACACACACACCACGCACAGCGCCAAGGCCAATGCACAAGAGTAAAAACAGGACTGGGGCAACCAGTAAATCACTAGCAGCCCCAGGGTTTGTACCTGAGAGCAGCCAGACGTGGGACCCCAAATGGCTGGGGGGACGCACGGACTTTCCCCAGCGTCTACGCGGGTGAAGGCTCTGAGGGGTAGCGAAGAAAGATCGCCAATGCAGGGACTTCCCCCAAGCATCTAAGCAACCGAAGGCTCTGTGCCCAGGCGGAATAAAGAAACCTAAAGCAGGGGCTTTCCCCAGCATCTTGCTCCAGTGAAGGCTCTGCCCCGGGTGGAATAAAGATTTCCAGCACAGGCTAGGACATCTAGTGAGGACCTGGGGCAGACAGGAGCGAGGTTGTGGAAGCAGCCCCCGAGACCTCTGAAGGAGCCTCGGGCAGAGGGGCAGATCGGGAACTACCAGGAGACCAGACCCTGAGGACAAGAAGACCGGAGCCATCAGAAGCTTAGAAAGCGCAAGCAGACCCTGAGTGTGAAGACAAAGCTAAAAAGGGGCAAGGCTAACAATGGCAAGCAATAGGGAAGCCCAGAAGAAAAAGACTATCAAGAGAAACTCTGGAACATTCAACAACTTCTACACAGAGAAAATCCAGACAACAGAGGAAGAAAAACAAAAATCCAAACCTCCCCAAAAAAATGAAAGCTGGTCACAAGCTATTGAAGAGTTCAAAAATGAAATGCTGAGGAAGATGGAAGAAATCTGGCAAGAAAATAACAGTTTAAAAGGCAGAATTTCGCAATTGGAAAGTGAGACAAGTCAACTGAAGACCAGAAATGACCAGATTGAAAAGGAAAACCAAAAGATTATAGCCAAAAACCAAACGATTATAGCCGAAAACCAGTCCTTAAAGACTAGAATCGAACATTTAGAAACCAATGATCTCTCAAGACAACAAAAACAAATAAAACAAAGTCAAAAGACTGATAAAATAGAAGGAAACATGAAATATCTCAATGAGAAAGTGACAGACCAAGAAAATCGGTCTGGAAGAGACAACATGAGAATCATTGGTATTCCAGAAAAGGCAGAAATTAATAGAAACTTGGACTCCATACTCAAAGAAATTATTCAGCAAAATTGCCCTGAAGTTCTACAACAAGAGGGCAATATAGATATTGAAAGGATCCATAGATCACCCTCTACACTGGACCCAGAAAAGTCAACACCCAGGAATATAATAGCGAAATTGAAGAGCTTTCAAGTAAAAGAAAAAATCTTACAAGAAGCCAGAAAGAGACAATTGAAATATCAAGGAGCACCAATAAGGATCACACAGGATCTGGCAGCCTCAACACTAAAAGAACGCAAGGCTTGGAATACAATATTCAGAAAGGCAAGAGAGCTGGGCCTTCAGCCACGAATCAACTACCCAGCGAAACTAACCATATACTTTCAGGGGAAAGTATGGGCATTCAACAAAATTGAAGAATTCCAAGTTTTTGCACAAAAGAGACCGGGACTAATTGGAAAGTTTGACACTCAACCACAGATATCAAGAGAAAGATGAAAAGGTAAATAAGAAACAGAGGGAAAAGAAAGAAAACTCATAGTCTATTAAGCTTGACTCTTTAAGGGCATAAATAAGATCTAATTATCTGTATTACTAGGTGGAGAAATGCTATGTATAATTCTCTGTAGTGAACTCTATACACTATTATAATATTCACTATTATAGCAACAAGAAGAATAATTCATAGGGAGATGACAGGATACTAAATGGTCTAAGATGACATGGGGGGTGGGAAAGAGTGGGGGAATAGTAGGGGACACCAAGAAAAATCTGAGTAAATAAGAAAAATAAGATATTCTATTACACACAAAGAGGGCATGGGAAGGGGAGGGGATAAATACTACCATAAGAAGGAGAGGAAGAGAGCATAATCAAACCTTACTCTCAGTGTAATCAACCTGGAGAGGGAAGAGTAGCTTTATTATCCATTCAGATAAAAAACTCTATCTAACCCTACTGAGAAAGTCAGAAGGGATAAACCAAAGGGAGCAGGGGAGTGGGGAGGCCAAAAAAGGGAGGGGAGAATAAGGGGGAGGGAATTCATTTGGTCTTTAAAAAACAAAAAGAGGGGAATAACAAGGGAGGGGGTAGAAAGGGAAGTCAATCAAGGGAGGGGATAAGGGATACTGGCTCAAAGCAAACCACTGGTTTAAAAGAAAATAGTGTAAGAAGAAGAGGTGGGTCTAGGGGAGGATACAAAAATGTCAGTGAATGCACAACTGATAATTATAACTCTGAATGTGAATGGGATGAACTCATTCATAAAACGGAAGCAAATAGCAGAGTGGATCAGAAACCAAAATCCTACCATATGTTGTCTACAAGAAACACATATGAGGTGGGTAGGCACACACAAGTTCAAGGTTAAGGGTATGAGCAAAATAAAAGATTTTAAAAGCTAGCTTGTCTCCAGTGGTGAGAGCTATTAGGAAAACCTGAGCTCAAATCCAGGGTCATACATTAAAGTTTGGTTTAAGATTCTTATTAGCTATGTGGCCCCAGGCAAATTACTTAACCTCTCTCTTCCTCAGTTCCTTCATCTGTAAAATGTGGATAATAATGCCACTTACCTTCCACAATTGCTGAGAGGATAAAATGAAATATTTACAAAACACTTTACAAACCTTAAATTATTATACAAATCCTATCTTTTATTTATTATTATTATTATTATTACTAAAAATGGGGCTAGCTAAGGCAAGGCCAATACATGAATATGATTAGCTAAAGTCAAGGGGAGGAATCTGACTTAGGAAAATGCATTGTACAAGGGTGATTATGGAGCTTCATGATATAAGTGGATAAGGCAAGTATCAGACTGCTAAAGTAGGAGTCCTGATCCTAGAAATCTTTACTAGATTTGGAAGCCAAAATGCTGAGTGTTCTTGAGAGATGATCATTTATTTGACTCCTCCTCATTTCCCAAAGCTTATTAATAATAGCTATGTACATTCCCTGCCCCAGATGGCATAATGATTAATGTTAATCAAGTCACCTTTCCTAATTCAATCAGTTTCTTTGCACCTTGTACTCAACAGAAGCCATTCTCTGCTTTAATAAAAATAAGATTTCAGGATGTAACAAAATAGCAGCATAGAAGATATATTTTCAATGCAGCAGAATCCCTGTCTTACCAATCAATTTACTCTGAGGCTATGAGCAACTTTGTGTGGGAGACCACATGATCATTTTCTTCAAGTTTATGCCTCTTTCTTGAGTGTCCCTTAGCTACATGACATTTTCTGGTATTTTTTTATCTTGAAAATGAAGATGAAACTACTTTTGCACCACTAAATTGTACCACTAAATAGAATTCAACTCAGTGAATGGTGAAGTTCTGCAGATATTCTAATTTGTGGATAGCATCATCTTGGTTATAAGTGTAAGAAGTGGAAAACAAATCTGACAATTCACAGAGACAAAACCAAGTGGGTGAAGAATGACAATTGTTCAGAATATGACATGAAATTTTTATAGAGAGCTTATAGAACATATTTAAAAGTACATAAATCTGAGACAGTCAATATAAGTGGATTAATATTTGAGCTCAGAATAGAATTAGAAGAGGAGAAAAAAGAAGAAAAGGAAAACAGAGTGGATTTCTTTCAGAAAATTCCAAACAAATTTTAATTATCCCAAGAATCCGTTGAAAGAAAAGGCTACTCTTTCTAATACAAATATTTTCCCAGGCACTTTATGGAGCTGTATGACATGGAATAGTTTTTAAAGAATCAAAAATGAATATCAGACAGAAGGCAATGAAGGGTCAGAGGAAGTAGGAGCAAGGTGTGAACACATTGCAATATATAACTGATGAACTTTGAAAATCAATCAGAATAAAAGATTGTATCAGTAAAATGAGTGATAGCAAGAGAAAATAAGTAGCCATGTAACAAGGGCAGTGGATTAAAAAGTGTCCTAAAGATATCCAGAGAAATTGAGGATTACTTCTAGTATGTTGAGTGGTTTCCATATGGTGAAGTTGAGGTAGGGTAAGGATAAGAATCATGCAGCATGAGCAGCCATGGATGAATTATTACCTCTACAATCAGCCAGAATTTCAAAATCAATGGCATTACAAATACATTTGAAATTTACATACTTGGACTTTGCTTTTAAGATATCACTAAGGGATCTCTTTATAAAATGATAATTGTATAGATGGGAGGGATCTTAGAAAGATTCATAAATATAGCCTCTTATTTTATAGATGAAGAGACTAAGAAATATGGAAAATAAAGTTGTTTTTCCCAAGTTAACTTGGCTAGTTAGCACCAAAACTGGGTCTAAAATTTAGGGCTTAGAATTTAGTTTAGTATAATTTTCTAATGTATCACATGGCTTTTCATATTCAAAAGAGCAGAAAAGTGATGAGATCATACAGACCTTTATTTAGGCAGCTCATCATATTCAAGTGACAGAGAATCCAAGAGGGAAGAAAAAACTGTAATCAAGTGCAGAGCAGAATTCAAGAGAAGAATTGTGGACATGTTGATAACTTATTTATAGTTTTGAGGTTTTAGATGGCAGTTATATTGTTGAATTAGTTGAAAACTGGGGCCAAAAATTACAATTTGTAAAGCCAGTTCCCATCATAAAGGGCCACCAAACTTAAGGACCCCAGAGTTTCATCAGCTGTATCAGGGTATTACACATGCACAAACATTTCATTGGGATAAATGGAGCCAATTTTTTTCCCAAAACAATGTCTTGTAGCTTTATCTGTTTTGATTTTTTTTTTTGTGGGGAGGGGTTGACCATTATGTGAACTCCAGCCATAATAAGTTCTGATGACTTAAACTAGTCCTAATATCTTTTGTTAGCTATTGTTTTCTTCAGGAATAGTAGTTGTGTATGCTACCTGATTTTACACAATTTATGCCTCAAGTAGTATAGACATAAAGGAAAGCCAGACTTTCCAGGTACAGATGAAAATACTTCCTCATATCTCTGGCAGGCATCCAAATGGTTCCATGACTTTCCTCCCCTAACCAATCATTTTCTATTTTGGCTCAAAATTGCTAACAGCTGTGATCAAGCATGGAGGCTGTGGCCCAACTCCAAAAGAGGAGGAACTTACAAAGAATTTATATTGGTAGAATAATAGAAACCACCATCTAAGCCTGTGTTTAGTTGAAAAAAGTTTGCAAACCCAGGGAATGTTGACTTTTGGTTGATTAGACAATGACTTTGGGAGAAAAAAAATACCACTATTGACTTGCCAGATTGGGTGATATAAGGAAGATGTTCTTTTGAGCTGCAGATAAGTTTAAGGCACATGAATGCCAAGGTACATAATTGTGAAAAAGTGTGAGTAATAGAAGTTGAGGGTGATACAAAAACAGGGAACTAACTTCTCACACACTTACTAATATAAAGACTTACATTGTTGTAATAGTGGTAAAAC
Source organism: Gracilinanus agilis (assembly GCF_016433145.1). Classification (NCBI taxonomy): domain Eukaryota; kingdom Metazoa; phylum Chordata; class Mammalia; order Didelphimorphia; family Didelphidae; genus Gracilinanus; species Gracilinanus agilis. The sequence goes on along the minus strand of NC_058132.1, from coordinate 378,228,230 downwards.
TTTACTTTTCTGTTTATATACCTAATTTGTTAAGTTGTAGGATTCTATTATTAGATTACCATACGCTGCTAAGGCAGATGAAAGGAGTTTCTGCAGACTCAAGTATTTATGTTTTCAAAATGGATGGCAATTAAGGTACAGCAACATTATGCCACCACTATAATTTATAAAAATGAGTTATGGGTTCATTTTTTTTATTTTATTTTGTTTTCAGATAGCTGGTGGAGCTACATAAAAATTCATATTTGTGAATCTTATCTGCTTCTCTCTATGTGTGTTTCAACTATTTCATTATAGACAGACAGCCAGAGAGGGAACTGAACATTGAGATAAAAGATTTAGGTAGTATACATCTGATGACAAATACAAAGGAAATAGTAGTTAACATTACATACATAAATATACACACACACACATATATATAAATATATAAATATATATATACACATATTGTTATGTTGGTTAAACAGATATATTTGTGGGAAGCTATAAAAATGCCAGTGGTCTGTAGCTATCAGGACTTAATTGTCCCTTGGTATATGGAGAGCACACACACAGGCTCTTAGCAGGCTTGAGTGAAAAGGGAGGGGCACAATCTTGCTGAGTACTCCTTTACTTCCCCCCTCCCACCAAACAGTTAGGAATCAGTTACAAAATGGAGGTTGATCTGTTATCTTCTGATCTCAGTCAGGAAACTAGGTAAAGCTGATCTCCTAAGATGTTAACTTTCTCTAAACTATTTCCCCACAGGTTTTAGTAGGGGAAAATAGGAGAAGCTTGATGTCTTGAAGCTTTCAGGGACAGAGGAAAGATCAGGCTTTTGGGCCACATGGCAGGAGGAGCTTAGCTTGAGGAGGTGTAAGTATTTCTCTAAATAATAGCCAGGCACAGCTCCCAAATGATGAAGTGTTTAATGATATGTGGGGAAGGGAAGGAAGGGAGATTTAAGAAGGATAAAATAAGGTCAGGGAAGCCCTAAACAGTTCGGACCAAGCAGTCCCTCCCCCCAGAAGGGAGAGGTATCCTTTATAGCTAGTTTTCCCTCAAAGCCTATAATAAACATTTTCTAGTATCTAAATAACTAAATAGTAATAATTATGATGTTGCTTGAAGGTCTAGTCAAGCTAAAACAAGGTTGACAGCTGTCAAGAACCCCAAGATCTTGGATCAGCAAAGAGAGTGACCTGCTCACTTCAATCCCTAGAAATCAACTGCCCTTAACTGCCTTAAACTGTCCCCTCACCCAGAGTTCTGGTGGGGGGGGCCTTGGAATTTTGAGCTGTGGCTTGACACCCTCTTTTGCCACTGGAATTCCACTCTCCCATATCAATGTCACAATATATATGTATGTATGTAT
>NC_058132.1:378199616-378226756 GCF_016433145.1 Gracilinanus agilis | reverse complement strand
TATATATATATATATATATACACACACACATACATACATACATATATATTGTGACATTGATATGGGAGAGTGGAATTATATATATATACTGTAAAAGTGAAATTTGGGAGATGCCATCTAAAAGTATATATATTTTCTATGGACACGTGGAAATTATCAAACTACATTTCCCATGGTCCAACAGGTTTCTGTTTCCAGTTCTTTGGGCGTGGGGATGCCTACGTCTCCACACAGAACAGTTTAAATCTCCTGGGTTAGGAGGGAGTGGCCTCTTGGCCAGCAGACTCAGGAAGAGACGGGAGACAATAATGGCATGGGCGGCAGTTTTGAATTCTTACAAGCGCGTGGTCTAATGACTTTATCTATCAGCATGGCTATAATTAAATTACTAATTTCTATATTTATAGCAGCCTTTATTATCTTTTATCCTTATAATTTACACACATATATATGTATGTATATGTGTGTGTGTTTGTGTGTGTGTGTATGTGTGTTAAAGATCACTGGAACAGCAGTTTGTTCACCTATTTTTTATTCTATTCACAGGCTATTAAAAATCTTGGATTTCAGAAAATTTTCTCCAATAGCTTGAATTCCTCTTCTATGTATAGAAGAAAAAAATAAAAATCGATTACCATCAGCAATGCATGAAGCCTACAGTTGCTTATAAACAGTTAAGATGCTGTAGGCCTCTTTTTGAATTTTGTAACTCATCTCTGACAACCCTGGGAGAGAATGGGCATTGTAGATTTACATAATCTTGAAAAGTATGGCCTCTAACTTATTGTGCAGGGATATGTTTCAGCTTCCCAAGGACTTGAGATGGAGTCCTCTAACTTTAATTAGAAAATATAACCACAAGACATTATGCTCCTGCTCTTTCTCCAATAGCATTGCACATTTCAAGGTAAGGAAGATAGTTTGAAGGTGGCATCTGGAATTCTGCCTTCCTTTCTTGAAATTCTGATAGGTCTCAGAGAAAGGGAGTATCTTTGTACCACCTAGCAATCAGCAAATACAGATTTCATAATGGCTTAGTTAAAGAGTTCTGTTTTATATACTCCAACAGGTTACCAAAAACTCATTACATATATGATTATTACCCTCTTCAAGATTTTAACTTGTTTCTTGAATATGGAAAGCAAAATTGTGCATGTTACATTGTTAAGAGTCTGAGTAATATTGTTTGGTGGCAGCATAATCACAAGGTTTCTGCTAACCTTTGACACATATTAATATTTTTTTTCTTAGCAGTGGAATCACATTGCTATTCATATATATTAACATTTCAGTATAAACTCTAGAAATTTTTTGTCCCATGAAAGCATAGCCAGCAATCTGCCATATTAAGTCCCTAGGTATTCTATTCCTTGCTTGACCTGACAGAACATTTTTATAATGAATTATTTAACTTATCAAAAGTCAAAATAAATTAAGACTTTATCACTATGAATTAGTTACACTCTGTTATGGTATTAACCTACTATTCTTTTATTTTTTTAATTTACAATTTTCTTTTTACAAGTGTTTCTTTTTTCTCTTCTAATTCTCTCACATTTATTAGAAAAAATGAGACCTTCATAATAAATATGAATAGTTCAATAAAACAACTTCCCACATTGGCCATTTCTTAAAATGTCTAGTTTGTTCTACATTTTAGATGCATCTTTACTACTCTGACAAGAATTATGTATCATGATTCCTCATTAGTCTTCTGGAAGTTTTTTGATTATTTTGTTTTTGTTTGCCATTGTGTTGATTATAATTCTAAATGCTATCAATGTTCTTAACAGTCTTGGAAAACATGGAGAGAAAGCAGCTAGAAAAAGGTGTACTTGGAACTGTTTGAATATCTAGAAATTTTAAATAGCTATTAATGGTTCAATGTCAACTTGGAGGGAGGATACCTAATACAATCTCCTTAGCATCTCTCCATGATCTTTTAAAATTTTACAATTTTTAAGGGCTGGAATGAAGTCATAGTTGGTATGTTTGTCAGATTTATAGATGACACAAAGTCATGCCAGATAGCTAACATGTTGAACAAAATAGTCCAAATTAAAAAAAAAAAACTATAAAAAACTACTGTTTGGTGGGTAGAGTACAAATGCAAAATGTGCCAACAGTTTGCTATATGAACCAAAAAAGTTAATGAAATCTCAGCTACTTTAAGAAAAATATAATATTCCAAGATAAAGAAATGAGAGACTACTACTTTGTCCAGGAGACACTTAAGATACTACATCTAATTCTGGTGTCACATTTTACAAAGGACAGTTATAAATTGGAGAGCACCCAGAGAAGACTGACCAAGAAATTTAAGGGCTTCAGTATCGTGCCATACAAGGTTTTATTGAAAGAGATGATTATTTGTTTAGTTCACAAAAGAGAAGGTTAAAAACATGATAATACTTTGAGTATTTGAAATGTCATAAAATGGGAAAATAGATGTGGAGGTAGTGGCAAATTTAGACTTGTTCCACTTTGCACCCAGAAAACAAAAAGCCAAAGATGGAAATTAGAGCAAGATGACGCAAACTAGAACAAGGAAGAACTTTCTACTAATTAATATTATTTAAAATTTGAACTTGGGATTCTAGGGCAATCCTACTATGGAACTCATTCCAACTTATTCGGTTTAAACTGATTATTTAACTGTCACTTTAATCTTTAAAAATTCCCCATGTTAATTAAAGATTAAGTATTTGTTCATGATCATAAATCAATGATATATAGAAAAAGCAGAATTTGAGCCCAGTCTTACTAGTTTCATAGGGGCTCTTCAATTCGAGATTCCTTTTTTTCTTCCTACTAGCAAAGTTATCTTATAATTGAATGTATTGGCTTTCTAAGTCATGGATTCCACCCTCACCAAGCTTCTTTATTTCAATTGATCAAGTAGCCATTATTAATTGATTTCGATGTATAAAGCATTATGCCTATCTAAATTTTCCTTTTAACTAATTGACAAGTAATTTATTATTAATTATCTTCTATGTACAAAAGATTATAATATATGCTGGGAATACAAAGACAAGAATTTAAAAATCTCTGCCCTTAAGGAATTTATATCTATTGGAGGAGATTAAACATATTCATTTGCATGTATCTATAAACTAAGAATAAAAGATAATTGGGGAAAGGGTTTAGGTAAGTCACTAAGCAACTGGAGACATTGGGAAAAATTTCATTTTGAAGGTGATATCAGAGCTGAATTTTGAAGGAAACCAATGATGATAAAAGGAAGAAGTTCATTTAATAAATGGAGGAAAGAGAGTACAAGTTCATACTGATGAAAAATAGGTACTCTTTTCTAAAGAACTACAAGGTCACTTTGGCTAGAACACAAGAGTATGGAAAAGGCAACATTGTATAATAGATCTATAAAGGTAGGTTGGGACAAGGTTCTGAAGGATTTTGAACACCAAATAGAGGAGTCTTTATTTGATTTTGGAAGTGAAAATTAGACAACAGAGTTTATTGAGGAGGAGAATAATATGGTCATAGCATTGTTTTAGGAAAATCACTTTGACAGTTACATAGGGGATGGCTTAGAGAGACATCAGATGAATCACTAAAGCCAGTTAGAAGGCTAATACAGTAATACCAAAAAAAAAAAAAAAAAAGGGGGGGGGAGAGGTAATAATCAGAACTAGAAAAGTTATATGACTGTGTAAGCTAAAGGAAAATAATGAATCCAAAAGGTATGTATTTTCATAACCATGAGCTGACAATTCATTAGATTTAGGGGTTAGAGTGAATATTTCCTCAATTGGAAATTTCAGGAATTTTCAACTCTATGTCCAATTTCAAAAGGAGACTGGTAGCAAAGAACTGCTTTTAAGGCCTTTGCCTAATTTGTAGAAGATTTCAATACAATATTCTGAAAATTTATCAGAATAACTAATTTTTCCTCCAAGTAGAAGTTTTCTATCTCTTAAAATTATGCAATATTTCTTCATTATGATGGTTTAAAGGAAATATCATTCCGCGTTCATACACCGAAAGGCAAATGTTGGTGTTTCCTCCCCCAAACACTATTTTTATCATGTTTCCACCAGAAGTTCTGAATTCTGAGTGAAACAACTAGAGTATAAGAACAAGGAGTAAACATTGTAATAACCAATTCAATCTAAGTCCTCTGTATCCCAAGTTTAGATCAAATCCTTTGTGGGGATAGTTCCTCAGCCAAGTCTGTGTACCTGAATGCTTTTAGATACTATACAAAGTATTCACAAAAGCATGGTGAGAGCTTCAATTGAATCTCCAATTTGCATTGCCATAGGGTGGCTGAAAGGACATGCAGTAAGTACATTGTGTGACCAGAAAATGTTTGTGTTCTAGATGGATTAACCATTAATTTATTGTATTTTTGTTCTCTTCAGAACAGCCATGTACTTTTCCCCTGATTTTCATTTCTGGGCATATGACACATAATGACCTACAAGTATTTTTTTTAATTTTATAGAAAAATGCTAGTTGTATTATCCTGGAGAGAAATCATTTTCCCTGAAAATAAGATGGAGTTTTCCATCCTCATCTCAATTCTCTTGCTTTGATGAGTTTTAAAATATGCTCTACTCCATATGAATTAACACAAAAGTTTTAAAAACTTCTGAATCTTAAGAAAAAATCCCTTACAACACTTTCAAACTTCCCTCATATTTTTAATCACTTAATAAATGTATTTTTATAGCATTATTCATAGGGGGCAGGTTGGGAAGCTGAAATAAAGATTCCTAATAAATAAATGAAATTATATCTGAACTATTTCTAAAACTTATGCTTCAAAAATTTTTCACTTTGTTTAATGAAATTGGCCTAATTGAATCTACAATGGACTCTGTTAGTCTAGCCATGTGCAATTTGGATAATGAAATATGTAGAAGAATGAATCTAGACTTCAGTTAAGATGGCACCATGAAAACTCAAAGAAAAATAAAGTCTTTCAATGTGAGTCCATGAAATAGTTGAAAATTACCTCAGAAAGGTCAATGGAAAAATATTTTAAAAAGAGAAAAGTAAGTCCTACAGTTCTGTCCCAAAACTACACAAAAAGATGACTAACAGCCATAAGAGGTAAGTAGAGAGATCTCATCAGGGAAACCAGCATGAGCTAAAGTGAAATGGGGAAGTTAGTCAGAATACAGGCAAATAAACCAGAACCCAGCAAGGAAGGGAAGAGATAAAAAATACAAATGGACCTGAAGTCCACCAGCCACCCTCCGAGCAGGGAAATCTTAAGCTATCATAAGCTCCAGCAATGAGAGACAAGACTCCAGATGCCAAATCTAGACTTCCATTACAAAAACAAGAAAAGAGACAGGTCTCCTAGACCTCTATTTCAGGAGCCCAAACTCAGCTATGCATTCCTCAGGGAACTGGGAGTGGCAATAGGAGGCATGGACAACTCAGCTCTTAGATGCCAATAACCAGTGGTAAGCATTTGGGGGAGAATGATGGCACTATGTAGAATCCCTGAGAACCATAAGATTTTTGATCATCCCACCACAGTCTGTCAGGGTCACAGAAGTGGAAGAAACAAACTCTGAAATTAGAAATCACACAAGGAAAAAACAAAGACTGAGAAAATCCATAAAGAACTATGAGGAAAAAGAGAAAGAAGTTAGATTGATGCAATGAGTAGTATCTAATAGTAGTTACCCAAAGACAGAATAACAATGACACTAAAGTCCCTAACATTGTTCTGAAATATCAGACCAGGTCCTAACAGTCTAATACTCTGAAACTCAAGGATCCAGAGGTCCTATTGTTTAATTCTTTTTTGCCTTGACTCCATAACTTCATTCGGAGATTTCTTGGCAAAGATACTGGAGTGGTTTGCTTTTCCTTCTCCAGTTCATTTTACACATGAGGAAACTGAGGCAAATAGGATTAAGTGACTTGCCAAAAATCACATAGCTAATAAGTGTTTAAGCCCGATTTCAGCTCAGGAAGATGAATTTTCAGGGCCAAAACTCCATTCACTGCACCACCTAGCTACCCACAGGAGGTTTTAACCCCAAGAAATTCAAATCAGCATAGGAACCTAGGGGACCCAAGTTTTCCTTCCCACCTAATAATGCAAAAGGAGTAGATTGGCTGAGAACTAAAGCCTGAGTTCAAATACTAAAGCTAGAGGGATGAGCAAATCAAAGAAGTGTGCTATTATAATATTGTATATTATATTATATATTATAAAATTTCATGTAATATAAATTGTATAATATTTCATATTATATAATTTTTTTATAAATTTTTTTAACCCTTGTACTTCGGTGTATTGTCTCATAGGTGGAAGAGTGGTAAGGGTGGGCAATGGGGGTCAAGTGACTTGCCCAGGGTCACACAGCTGGGAAGTGTCTGAGGCCGGATTTGAACCTAGGACCTCCTGTCTCTAGGCCTGACTCTCACTCCACTGAGCTACCCAGCTGCCCCCCATATTATATAATTGTACTTAAATTTAGAAATTCCTTATAGGTTACATGCTGATTTAGTTTTAAAATATAATATTATCTATGGTTCAATTTATTTTTATTTATTTTGTTAAATATTCTCCAATTACATGAGGTCTGCAGTCATGTATTTGACTCCTCTGACATAACAAAATACTATACATCTTATCTAAGATTTAAACTCCCTAAAAATAGAATAGGCTCACAAATCAACATTTCCATAACACAGGAAGAAATATGATAACTTTTTTAAAGGATATTGAGGGTGTTCGAAGACATTAACAACAACAGTTCTGGAGAGAGGAATTCTGTTCTGAGATGTTTAAGCAAGGGAAGGTGAACAAAAGGAATACACTGGTGTAAAAAGGAAAAGCAGGTAGAACTTACTCTTTCTAATAATTGGTGTGCATGAGAGGAAAAGAGTGCAAGCATAAGGAAGGGATGGGTTGTGGGGAATAGGCTTTAAGTGAATTGCATTCAGCATGATTATTGGTAGTTTAAGTCTAAAATTAGACTAGAATTTATGCTCAGAATCCATCCAACAATTAACAAAAAGAATCTTTCATAGCCATAGGATGGAGAGGACATTCAAAAGAGAAAAAGTATATTCATCCAAAGCAGTCTTACTTTCCTGGCTATTTTGTATTTAGGCAACCAGGAAGTTATTTTAATGACCTAGCCTTAATCCCACAAGCCAATTAATTCTTCAGAAAACTTTAATAACCTTTTAAGGAAAAACTTGTTCAGGTTGCAGGGAGCATATTGCTCCCATAAGCCTCATAATGATCAGATTCCTTTTTTTCTCTACCCCCTTTTTGCCTAGAAAAGAGGGGCACAAGAGAAAAAATATAATATCTATAATAGGTTATGACAGGCAAAAGGAAACAACTATTAACCAAAACAATGAATATGAAAAAGATGAACTCACCCTTAAAACAAAGGAAGTAGTAGAAAAGGGTTAAGAAGTAGTATTCACCAATATCAAAAGAAACACACTTGAAACTTCAAAGTAAAAAGAAAATTAACACAGAGCTAAAATGAAGAACATGAATAAAATTTGTCATGCTCAGGAGACTTCCATAAAAAAGGATTTGTAGCAAACATGATTTTAAGAAAGCAATAATAAAAATAGACATAGTTAAAAGTTATAATCCTAAAACTTCATCATTTTTAAACTAGCATAGATTATGAAACTTATCAGTACATGTTATTCATGTTAATTCATACTTTTGAGAATTTTTCCCTCTAATTTCCCTCTACAAAATGTATGTGCTTGAGCTTATGTCAGTTTTAAGCCTTTTACAGAGATCCCACTGAAATTTAAAACTAGGATCAGAGGTATAGGGATGGAAGAGACCTTTGAGTTCATCTTACCTGAGCTAATCATTTTACACATAAGGAAATTAAGACCCAGAAAGAACAAGTGACTTTTCCAAAGTTAGCTCTACTAACCACATATATAATGCTTTCCATTTGGTCACACTTCGTTACAGTTCTGTAAACCAAAGCAAAGATTCATTATGTATCTTTCTAGGACTATTATTAATTTTTAATTAGTTCTAGTTAGCCAACACTCTTTTCTAGAAATATCACTACTCATTAAATAGTAAAGAAAGCATTTAGATCTTATATCAGTGATGAAACTAATGCTACTCTTGCTTCTGGAAGAGATATTTGAGTACCGATCAGTATTGTGTGCACCATCACCCAAATTGATTTCCTTGAAGAGCCAAACTTTCTAGTTAGAGTACATATTGTGCTTCCCTTGTTACACTATAGACTTGCTTTAGCAAGGAGCTGTCTTATGTAATTGTATCCCCAGCACTTAGAACAGAGCCTGATGCATAGTAAATGCTACATAAATGTTTTGATTTTCACTCATTTGCCTATTATACTTTTTAAGATCAGAACAATTAGCAACTTATTTCTAAAGGAAGTTATGAAAAGTAATTCCATATTCTCTAAATATTCTTCATATTGCCTGTCTGAAAATACCTGTGCTTTCATTAGCCTCTATCCAAGACCTTGAAAAACAAGCCCAAAGCACATGTATACTTTCATTTCTCAGAGGGAAATGCTGATATTACAGCCTAAAATGTAGATCAGCAAAAGTGTCATCTATGAACATCATCTATTTATTTTCAGAGTTATTTTTGCTATAAATTATTGGTCAAGTGCTATAATTTCCATTCCCTTCCTGCCACTCCCAGCAGAGGATGATTGGTTTTAAATTTTGGAACTGCTGCTCAGATGCGTGGTAACAATAGCCCACCCAGAAAGAATGAAAGAGTGCTAGATCACATGCAAATCAAAAAAGAAAATAACCTTTCATGCCTGCATTTTGTGTGTGTGTGTGTGTGTGTGTGTGTGTGTGTGTGTGTGTGTGTGTGTGTGTGGTTTCTGAAAACCTTTCCTTTCAAGAACTGCTTTTACTTCTTTGCAGAAATAAATGACAGTAATGATCACAAAGGATGCTATCGACCAGCCTAAACTATGTAATCATGCTGTTTACCTTACCCGGGGAAGATTGACTCTGTTTCCCTTCAATTAGAGTTTAGAAAATAAATTCATCATAGAGACAATATATTTCAGAGTTTTAGTTACATTCTCTTCTAATTCAATTTTAGTATAATTTAATTTCTACAGACTTCCATGATACATAAGTAAAATAGAAAACAAACAAACAAAAAGTGAATTTGTATCTTTGAAAGGTTTTGTGTGGCCTGGAATTTCAGATGGGATTTTTAAGGATGCTTACATATGAAGAGATAGTCTCATTTTTAGGGAGCATCTGTCCCACCCCTCCCACTCCCAATCCCAGACATCTGCATCACATTGTGGGGCTAGATCTGTCATAATATTCAATGGGGTGACTGATGCATACATTTACAAAATACACATTTTAGCAAGGGAATAGGTAAGGGCATATATATGGCAATGCCTGCATGATTTTCTTCCCCTCCTGTCAATTATCCTTGAGTCATCCAAGTAGTTTAAGCTTTAGGTCAATAAAATGAATTTCAAAGCAAAAGCCTTCCACACCATTGAGGAATTAACTCTGTGGGGTTGCTTCAAAAGAGAGCTGCCTTTTCCATTGCCCTTACCACATGCAATGAATGTTTGTTCAGTTTTTGGCTTCTGTCAGGAGAGTCCCTTATTCCCATTTAATTTGGCTTTCTCATAAGAATCTTTTCAAGACTGTCAGTTCTCATCAATAGAGCCTTTCCTGCTCTGAAGATAACGTAGGAAAAGGTTGGGTTTAGTTTTTAGGGCTTTTTGTTTTGTTTTAATTTTATTTAAGCTTTTAAATTCACCTTGCTATGTAATATTCAAGAATCTACCTCAGCAGGGATGGCAGGTGATGTTTGATTTTTCATGGAAGGAACCAAATGCTTAGATTGTATCACTACATTTACACACAACTAAAATCATATTGATTGGGCAACTAGGTGGTGATATGGATAGAAAGCCAGCCTGGAGTCAGAAAGAACTCAACTTCCTGAGTTCAAATCTGGCCTTGGACACTACCTATGTGACGCTGGGCAAGTCACTTAATTCAGTTTGCCTCAGTTTCCTCATCTTTAAGATGAACTAGAGAAGGAAATGGCAAACCATACCAGTATCTTTGTCAAGGAAACCCCAAATGGGATTACAAAGAGTAGAAAACAACCAAAATGATTAGACAGCAACGAAATCACATTGCTATCTTTCCTCATTAGAATAATGATCAGTACTTTCCTATTTTCCTTTTCATTAATTTTAAGCCTCAATTGTAAATAATACCAAGCCTGAAATCTATGAATGTGTGTATAATACATATATACAATAAATATATGTGAAAGAATTATTTTATCTAGAAGCCAAAAGACTTTTCATCAATCTAAAATTACTGGGGGCAGGTGGGTAGCTCAGTGGATTGAGAATCAGGCCTAGAGACGGGAGGTCCTAGGTTCAAATCTGGCCTCAGACACTTCACAGCTGTGTGACCCTGGGCAAGTCACTTGACCCTCATTGCTCACCCTTACCACTCTTCCACCTATGAGACAATACACAGAAGTTAAGGGTTTAAAAAATTTTTAAAACAAACAAATAAATAAAAATAAAATTACCATTGATCTTTTATGTATCCACTGCTTTTTATGTTTTTATAATTTCATATTCCCCTACATCTACTACAAAGAGAGCAAACTTTTTCTAAATTGCAAGAGGCAATTTAAAAAAAAATTCATGTTCAAGTTGATAAAAAGTGTCCTTGTTTTCCCCTTGAAATTATTTTATATGTTGTCAAACAAAACTCCTATATCCTCAGCATGAGATATAAAATAGCTACAGAAAAATTACAGAAGAGTCTTGAAGAATTACAGTGTCATAGTAAAAAAAAAGAGACTTTTTCCAATTTACCATAATAAGGAAATAAAAAGTTATAAATACCTATGGTAAATGTCATTAATGCAGATTCACCAGAATGAAAGGCCCTGTCTGACAGTAAAACTGGAATTGAGATAGAAAAGCACCCTAGTTAACTGGCAAATCCAGGAAAGAAAGTATCCTACTTAATTCCTAGGACCTAGGCCAAACTTAATTTATATTTATAGTTACATAAATATAACATTGATAAGGACTATGATATGAGAGTATTTCTCCACAAAATAATAAACTGATTCCCATTTCCTTCCTTTTTGAAAGCAGGTTTTTTTTAACAATTAAAAATGAGGAAAATATTTCATGATTTACTTCTGCTTATAAGCTTATATGATTTTTTAAATTATATATACATATATATGTGTGTATACATATTACATATGAATATATATGTATATACACACAAACACTTTGATAATCCTTTTCCCAGAGAAAGAAGCATCCCTTTTCCTGCTGAAGTTAGTCCTTCTTCCTATATTTTTAATATAACACCTTCCTATATTTTTAATATAACACCCTGTAGGAAATCTTAGATAGTTATTCTTTCTTTTTTAATTTTAAGCCCTCCGTTTTCCTTGTTCTCTTATAATGTAATTATAAACATGATCATGTATTTCCAAACATAGAGGGGATTGAAGGGGAGGGGGACTTCTTGTTTGACTTTTCTAACTCACTGGAATCTCCATCTTTCTCTTTCCTTTTACTTCAAAGCTTATTGGGGAAGAAAAAAAGTCTATAGTCAACACCTCCATTTCCAAGTTTGGGGTCTTTTCTGGAATCTTTTCTAATCAGGTATTTCTCACCAGAATATTTAAAAAAATATTGAAAATGTTCACTTACTATTCCTCAGTGATGTTCTTAGTGCCAAATATCCCCTCTGAAATTATTGATAATGTCTCTCCCTTTTCTCCCAATTGCCTTTTTTATAGTAATGATACCTTCTATTACTTTTTTCCTTTGGTATAGTAGAAAGAACACTGGCTCCAGAATTAGCTATAGGTAGGTTCAAATCCTGTCCTTGATGCTTATTTCATGTGTGATTGTGGGTAAGTCACTTCAAATCCCAAAGTCTCTGTTTCCTCTTCTGTAAAATGATGCATCTGGACTAGAAACTCTGGTGTCCCTTCCAGATCTGGATCTATTATACTCTGATCCATCAAATTGGTCCCTTCCCCTCTAAGAGGTATTTTGAAAAGTTATTCCTAAGCATTTCACTAAAGTGTCTCAATGGACACATGTTTATATTTTTAGTCCCTTGTCTGATAGAGCTAGTTATGCTTTCAAATTCTTAAGTTCAATTTCTTCATACAAAACATTGGGAACAAATGTGTTTTAAATGAAATGAAGGTGTGATATAACTGTCATCCATGACAAGAAAAGAAATGTAATAGAAACATTTTCAAAAATGTTCCATTTTACATCTGTTGTTTGCCTTCCATTTTAATCAATAAATATTCTTGAGATATTCAAAATAAAAACTGAGAAAATTTTTCATAATGATTCCCTTTATTTGAAGTACTTGAGTATTTATAATATTTCTATTCAGAAACTCACCCTAAATATAAAGCTTACACTAATGATATATCTAACTTTTGTTCTCTAAGAGTTGAAAAAGCCCTTGACCAATATAAATAAAATCAAACCATGATTATGTGTGTGTGTGGATGTGTAGAATGGCATTTTAGGAGGAATTGTCACTACTTTTGAATTAATGCAATCTCAATTAGATTTTGTTCTTTTTATTTGTCAGATTTATGGCTTAATAACAAAGATATATTATAAATGTTATGTTCTAACCACTTATTGTAAAAAGTAAAAATTAATTATTTTTCTTAATTATCTTTCATAAAATCATTCCTATGGATATCAAAGAGAGCCATACAAACAATCCAAGACTTAGAAGGAAAGTGGATATTCATTGATTATGAAATGTCTAAACAAATTGTGGCACATATTCCTATGTAGTAAGAAATTATGAAAATGGCAAATATAGAGAAACACTAGAGGACATGAATCAATAATGTAAGTAGAAACCAAAAAATTACATAATAGCTATAACAATGTAAATGTAAAGAGTAACCACAGAAAAATATCAAATGGTATAAAATTAGAAAGAGCAAGAATAGCCTCAAAGAAAAGAAATGACAGTTTACCACAATATCCTTGTAAAAGTAGGTAGTCCATGAGTGTCAAATGAGGCATACATTTTTCTGTTTGTTTTTTTTTCTTTTAACTCATTTTCTTTTTTTCCCTTTTACAAATATCCTTTATTATTTGGAATGGCTCTCTGGGATGAGAAGAGGAAGTAGTAAAAAGGGGGAACTTAATTGATGTAAAGACAAAAGCTATCAATAAAAATTATTTAAAAAAATTTTCATCCTTCAAGCTATTAGCTCCTCTCTAGTATTGATCATGTTGATCAAAACTTTAGCTAAAAGGTCATAGCCTTTTCAAGGATTTCAGTTGGGTTAGATAAATGTGTAATAAAATGCAAGAAATGGAGACATATGTCTCAGATGTTACTATCCCACCTCCATGAAGAGCATCTCGTACCTTGCTAATTCCTATGACATTCAAGCCTTGAGAAGAAGAAAGTTCATGTGCTTTTAGAAATCTAGTTAGTTCAGGTTCAAAGATGAGTCATGTAAATCACTATTCATAGTCAGTCCTGGCTAAGAATTGAACTCTTTTCCCAAAACCTGAGTAGCTATCCATGTAGGATGTTAATACTATTTCTTCACTGGTTCAACTTGAGGGAGACTACTTAACCTCCTGAAATACTGGAGTTTAGTCCATTTCTAATTGATACAGCATGAGAAGGGCTACTCAAATCCCTTTTCGCTATTCTAGAAAAAAAGATCATGTGCATCCCGGCCCATCTTAATTTCTCTGCACTTATCTTCATTTATACCAGTGATTCCCAAAGTGGGTGCTACCACCCCCTGGTGGGTGCTGCAGCGATCCAGGAAAGTGGTGATGGACACAGGTGCATTTATCTTTCCTATTAATTGCTATTAAAATTTTTAAAAATTTAATTTCCAGGGGACTAAGTAATATTTTTTTCTGGAAAAGGGGCAGTAGGCCAAAAAAAGTTTGGGAACCACTGATTTATACAAAAGGTCAGTGTCCTGTGAAGATTCCACATCCCCAACTAAGATTTGCTACAATTTCATCTCTCCCTTTGCCTTATTTCTCCTAACATTATTCAACATCATTACTGTGACCTATAATTATTCTACCCTTTTCTGTTCTATCTTCTTACTTCTAGACTTCTAATATAATTTAGTGTGGTCTTAATTTAAAAATACTACTATAGTTCAATAAATTAAATATGCAGCGTTATCCATCCTAGAATCCTTGGACCCTTGCTCTATCTTTTAATTTTTAGACATCCTCTAACACCAAGTTATCTCCAATTCCCAAATTATCTGTTTTTTCCTGGCATGGTTCTGAATATCAATGAATGGAGGAAATTGCATAACTGTGCCATCTGGGTCAGCTATGAATTCATATTATTTAATGTCAACAAAACTCTCACTGCTTTAGGAAAATGCTTATATACTTCTCTCTCTCTCTCTCTTTCACTTTCTCTCTGTCTCTTTCTCTCTGTCTCTCTGTGTCTGACTGTCTGTCTTTCTCCACTATTCACACAATAGCAAATGTTCCAAACTTTCTTTTTTCATTTTAAACCTTTTATAGACCACTTTCCTACTGAAGGCCCTCAGAAATATTTTACTAAGAAAATCAGAGAATTCATTATTTCTTTTTACTTTATATCTGAGATTACTTTGCTTGTCTTTTATTATCTCCTCCCTTTCCTTACTCTTTAGAAATGATGTAGTCCTAGTAACAATAGCTAAGATCTTCCTCAAGATCATCTTCTCTACTTGTATGCCTATCTTGGCTTCACTAGGATATTATACTTTGATTTCTCCCTCATTCTCAGTCTCTCCTAATATACTTGCTGTTCGTTTTACCTACAAAAAACTCCACATGTCCCATATATTTAAAATACATTCATGTGAACTTGACATTGCCTTTTATATCCCATATATCTCAAACTTTTCATAAGAAAACTCCAAAAAAACCAATAATGGATCATTTTTTTTTGCTTCATTTGGGGGTAAAATAGACAAGTGCTGAACCCAGAGTCTGGAAGACTCATCTTCTTTAGTTCAAATCTGGCCTCAGGCACTCGCTAACTGTATGACCCTGGGCAAGTCCCTTATTTTTTTTTTCTTAATTTTCTCATTTGTAAAATGAGCTGGAGAAGGGACAAACCACTCCAATATCTTTGCCAAGAAAACCCTAAATTGGGTGACAAAGAGTTAGAAATGACTAACCTGAAGAACAATAATTTGCTGCGTTGACTTCCTCATACCATATTCCTTAAACCTGTAAGAAAATATAAGTAAGATAATGGGGTCACCAGGGATATTACAATAAACTAAGTGGTTTGTGGGAACACACTCTAGGATTTATGAGAGACTGGACCAGGGTGAAGAGACTAGAGTTTACTGGATTTCCACAGGAATGGCAGTTGATCTTAACTGTCACCCAGCTTCCACTAAACCAGAGTATAGTAACAGGCTAACAAGGTAAAAGGGACTTAACAGCTTTAATTATGTTAGACTAAAAGGTGGGAAAGGATTTCTATACTTAAAATCTAAGGGATAAAACCACAGAGCAATGGGAGTACTTATCCTGCTCTTATCTAAGTGATCTAAACTAACAGGGCCCAAGGAGCTATAAATGGAGTCTCTGGGTTTCTGCCTCAAACCTGGAACCTGCCAGGCTTGAGTGCAGCTAGGACTTAGTCGCTTTGGGATTCTCACTGCAATCCACTGATGATCTCTGGATGCCAGGAGTCAAGATGATCTCAGGTACCAGATAGAGAGGGTTCTGCTTGAAGCACTGTCCTCCAGTTTTCAAACTTCTCCACCTCTCTTGGCTCTGTAGATTTGTCCTTTTCTTAGATGCCACACCACACAGGATCCCAGGGGAAATCAGGAAGCAGGGTGTCCTTTGCTCTGAGGTCTCCCAGGCTGGCAACAGTTTTGCCCACCACTCATGGAGTCCACACTCAGGGCACAGACAGACTTCCTCCTCCTTCATTCCATCCTAGAATTCACAGCTCCAGCTCCTTCCTGCTAGGTACTTCCTAATCAATACACAATCAATACCTAATAACCAGCTAATCTAATCTTACTCATAACAAACCCATGCAACCCTGCTTTACTAACATACTCAGTTGAAATTTTTCTCTCAAAGATAGTAGTTGCCTTTCAGTTGTTAAATATGATGGCTTATTATCAGTCTGCACCCTTTTTGACCTCCAAGTAATTTTTGACATCATTAATTATCTATCATATAATCTTCTGTATACTAACTTTTAGCTTCTCTCACTGCTTTCTTGTGACTCTGCCTATAACTCTGAAAGCTCTTTTTCAGTCGCCTTTCTTGGATGATCATTTATCTTTTACTCTGAAATTACAGAATTGTGGATACACTAACATAGTGGAACATGAACTAGTCTTGTAGTTGGGAAGAACTTAATTGAAGTCCTAGTTCTATCTTGGTCTGTTGTTCTTTTTATTTCTCTTTCTACATTATATTTTTATAAGCTCTTGTAGGTTAAATTATTATGTCTGTGCAGATGATTTCCCATTCCGTATATCCAGTCCTATTATTTGCCATGATATTCATCAATTCGCCTTTTGAACATCTCCATCTGTTCCATGAGCTTCTACTTAAATTTAAAATCATTTATTTGTTTCTTACATTATAATACCCAAGTTAAGTTAATACTTAACTCCCTCCCTTTCCTTTCCTCATTAGAAAAGTCATCATTTCACAAAAATTGTCTTTTTATAAGCTTCTTGAGCTCAACATGTTCCAAATGAAACTCCTAATCTTCCCTGACTCTGTCAGCACTTCCTCCAAACTTCTTTTTTTGTTAAAGGTTTCACCAATCCCCTTAGTAATTCAGATTCACAATCCCAAAATCATGCTTGATTGCCCTAACTCTATCTATATCCAACTGGTTACCAACTTTAATTAATTACAGACACAAAATTTCTCACCTCTACTAGCTTATCTCCATGTTTATAACTCCACTCCTCTTTTTTTCAGTTCCTCATCTCTTCGCAACTAAATTATTGTAACAATATCCTAATTTGTCTCCTCTGATACCTATTTCCTTTCTCAAGTGCATTCACACACACACACACACACACACACACACACACAAACACACACACATACACACAACTCCCCCTCCAACTGCCAGAATGATATGCCTAAGGCACAAATTAGCTCTCTGCTCAAAAATCTTTGGTGACTCCACATTAACTCTAAGATAAAACATGTGAATGTATCACTGCAGTAATATTTAAAGCCTAACTCAAGCCTGCTTTTTCGGACCTACTTCAGAGAAGTCTTTTACCCACTTCCTTGTATATAGGATATGCTCCCGACAAAGTTCTTCCTCTAGGATTCCAGGCTCTGATAAGTGACCTTTTGACTTTATTTTGAGTGGATCTGGGCTTCCATGATACTATATGTCTATCTCAGTCATTTCTATACTAAGCTGCCTAAAACCCAGACATTGTCCTTTATTTTTCATCCCTGTACTCTTAGATAGTGCTCAGAGTACCCCAGCTTGAATAGGTGAGTTTTCGCCTTTTCTTTCTGAGAACCATGTTCCATAACATTTTCTAGCTATCTCTTCACTGTCTGTATCTCCTAACTCTTTTTAGCAACCATTCAACAATCATATATTATCCTCTCTGATTAGAATGTAAATTTCTTAAGAGCAGAGACTATCTTATTTGTATTTCTATTTTTTAATAGTGTTTGTCACAAAGATAATACTTAATAAATGTTTTATCTGTTTTTGAATCCTTAGTTTCCACCTATTCTGGAAATTTTTCCTAATCCCAATGGTAACTTTTCTTTCTCTCCTAATTATTTTACATTTGATTAACTGCTTTTATGTTGTATTTATGCCATAATAGAATGGAAATTCATTGAGACCAGAAATGATTTTTTAAATTCTTTTCTTTGTATTCACATTACATAGACAATGAATGTAATGGTCAGGGAGTCAGTCTTGGAGATCAGAAGACCTGGATGAAAATCCTGTCTCTGACATATATTGACTTGGTGAAACTAGTAAGTCATTTAGTTTTTTGGTGTTCTAGCAAGAACCTGTGAATATAAGTGGCAGAACAGTTGCCCATCTGTACTGGTAGAATAAATTTTCTTACCAGGAGTGTCACATATGAATAAAATAGGATGCACACACACAACACACACACACACACACACACACACACACACACACACATACACACACTCACACTCACACTCTCACACACAGACAAATCAAAACCAAACTAAAAAACTACATATATTAGGCATTTTTTCACTCTAATTTTAATTCCTCAAGTATAATGGGGAAATGGACCCTACATTGCATATGTTATATTCAAGAGCAATCAAATAATATTAATATTTTAACTCCCAAATGCAAACATTGCTTTTCTGATATTTCTTCTAATCATAAAGTATTCATTGCCCTAAATGTCCATCTTTCTAGATTTTTACAAGAAAACTTCATATAGTATCTCGGTATTTGAAGTGTGTATATTTCAGTAGAGCATCTCTCATAAACAAAGCTTGACAGGGATAATTTGTCTAAGATCCAAGTGTGATCACGACACCAATTTGCTATTCCACTAAAAAATGGCATAGTTATAGGAAAATTTTCTGTTCTGCATAATTTCTAACAAAATAAGTTAAATTGTTCCAGAGCACTTGATATAACATGGGGCCAACAAGTCACCCCTAGCCATGGCAGTAGGTGGACAGCACTCAATTACATTTCTTTGCTAATGGGTACCTGCTAATTAAGATGATTTCAGTAGTCAGAAGTTTCAAGTCATCTGTGCTATATTGTTCTGTCATTCTCTAATTTCTCTCTTTAAATGCATGTTTTAAAGGAAAGATAAGGATGTCAGTGCTTGCATATAAATCAAAACTGAGGAAATGCCCAAGACAGGCAAATACCTTCAACTATCTCATTTATCATCTCTTTCAATTGACCAGCAATAATATAGGGGAGACATAGGGCACTCAAGAAAACTTACATTTCCCAAATGCCAAGGGGAAATAAAAATGTCTAAGATTCTGACAAACTGGGAGTAAGCTGCTTACCTCAGATCTCGGGAATATAGGTAATCTTAATGCAAACATCTGAATTTCTCAAATTCTTCTTTATCCTTTTTTATACAGATCTTAAGAAATAGTTATTCATGAGGATAAGAAACAGAGGGGAAACTCAATTTAATCATAATCCTAAAGCTGAAACCTAAAGACTTTGTACCAGTCTTCTAATCTCTCAATGCTCATTTTCTTCTCTGTAAAATGGGGATAACAGGAGCATTCTCCCTCATGTAGCTGTCCTAAGTAATAATGAATAGAAATGAGTTATAAATATAAAACGACATATAAATCTTTTAGCATCAGGGACCCAGAATATTTTAAATACACAAAGCACACGGAAATAAGATTATATGTCCTGTACCTAACTTCTACACAAAAGATAGAATCTCATTTTTTAATCATATCATGTTACCTTCAAAAGTGTACTTAAGTAGAAGTCAGGGGATCTAGATTCTTGTCCTCTTTCTGTCACTTACTAGCCATGTGACTATGAGGAAAACATTTTACTTTCAGTCTATTTTCTCTTATTAAATTCAACGGCTATCTAGGATGATCTCTAAAGTCCTATAATGACTTCAATATTTGACAATACAAGAAACTTTTATTTTATTAATAATATTTAATTCTAAGTATTTCAGGCCCTCCCTGTATCATAGATTACTTCATGCAGGCAAACATATATAGTGATAGAGAGTATGCCTTTTGTTTTCCATTTTTCAGTTCATCATCCTTCAAATATTAAGTCAGCAACTGTATGCAATATTTTCTTGATTCTATCAGTTCACTGTTCATGATTCAATGGTATTGCTGAGTCTAAGGGTGTTCACAATTTTATAACTCTGGGTACAAATTGCTTTCCAAATTGCTTTCCAAAATGAGTGGGTCAGTTGACAGTTCCACAAGAGTACATTAGTATTCCCATTTTTCCACATCTCCTTCAACATTTGTCATTTTTCTCTTTTGTCAATTTTAGCCAATCTGATGGATGTATGATGATATCTTAGAATTATTTTGGTTTGCATTTATCTAATCAATACTGATTTAGAGCATTTTTCATATACCTGTAGATGGTTTTGATTTCTTCAACCAAAAATTGTCTTTTCAAATATTTTGCCCCGATATCAATTAGGGAAAACTCTTTCTCTTATAATTTGACAAAGTTCACTCTCTATTTTACATATAAAAACTTAACAGAGATATTTGGGAAGCTGAAGGGATGGCCAGATATCAGTATCTTGCTGGACTCATTCCTCCCCTACTGACAGGCTTGAATGAAAAGGGAGGTGCATAAACTGGCTCAGTGCTCCTTCTCCCCCCTTCCAACAAGCAGTTAGAAATCAGTTGAAAATGGAGGTTAGATATGGACTCCTCTGGCAAGACTAAGCAAGGCAATTTTTTAATGATGTTGTCTTTTCTCAACTTATTTTCCCCACAAGTTTGACTAAGAGATAGTAGGTGAAGCTGATAACTTGTAGTTATCAGGGACAGAAGGAGGATCTGACTTGGAAGGGTCACGCAGCTAAAGGAAACTTAGCTGAAGATGAATGTGAGTATCCCCCAAAATTTCAGCCAGGCACAACTCCCAAAAGATGAAGGTTTATTGATAAGAGAGGAAGGGGAAGGAAGGTGGGGTTTCAAGGATTAGGATAAGATCTGGGAAGTAGAAACAGCCCTTCTCCCCAGGAGGGAGAGGTAATTTTATAACTAGCATGCCCTCGAAGCCTATAATTATCACTTCTAATATCTAAAATAACTAAATGGGAACAAAATGCTATTGCAGGAAAGGTCTAATTCAGCTAAACAGGCAAACTGCAGAGAAGAACCAAAATGGCTATTGCCACAAGGCCTCCAAGGCAGTCAATAGCTGAGCAGAGTGATCTACTCATTTCAACCCCCAGGAACCAACTCCCCTAACTGCCCTCAATTGCCCCTCACCCAGAGTCCTCTTGGGGGGGGCCTAGAATTCTGGGTGAGGCTTGACCCTGTATCTTGCAGGAATTCTACCCTGCCATCTCCATGTTACAGTATTCCCCCTTTTCTAGTAGGTTGTTTCCACCGGAAATTCTGCAGTCTTAAGATATTTCAGCATAGTTCACCCCCCTCTATGCTACAACTAAAGCAACTTTCTAAGTAAATTCTTATTCTTAACACTTTAATACCATCCTTTCTCTTTCTATGGTTTATGATGACTATCTACCCCTATCTACGGAGGGAAAAGAAAGGTAAACAAAAGTTAAAAAAAGGGTTTTGGTATAAATACAAGCATAAGAACATAACAAACATAGTAACACAACCATAAAACCAAATTTGCAACAAATACAGTTTGCACTGACTATTCCTAAATCATGCAATGAAAATATCTTTGAAACACACTCAAATGCAAAATTGCAAAAGACTAAATTGTTACTCAACTTGCTCCTATCTCATAACAAAAGGAACATGGTAAAATTCTATAAACAAAGTGTTATAAAACTGTCTATACAGAAACCTGAAACATTTAATTCTAAGTCTTCATGTTAGTACTTTACTTAAGCTATGTTAATGGTATTAATACTTCTAAGTTCTAAACTATTATTTATGTTAATGCTATTCTGTTAGTTTTAACTATGTACATGGCCATATATATTACTTATTCTCATGTACTCTAGTGAATCTCCCTAACTAACTCTGTATTCCAAAGGTCCCTAAAGCTACCTTTCACTAAGGCTGTTAGTAACTCTAACTATGTGTCAGTAATTATAATACAGCTATACACAATGCATATATACAGGTGACGGTTCCCCTGATGTCTATCAAATCAAAAAACAAACAATGGATCTTTGATACACTAGAGATCCTAAGATACCCTTCCATTATATACAAATATCTACATGGCATATTTGTTTCCTTGACAATTGGGCATTGATATATAATCGATCTGTAGGCACTCAAATGGTGTATATGCCAATTGTCTGATCCCTGGTCCCTTAATTCTGGTTGTGCCCTGATTATACTGCAAACACACATTGCATTTCTGCCATGTTCTAATTGCACAAGTGGATATGCCAGGATCCATCCAGAAACTTCAAATGCCATCCACAAGGGATTGGGTCCCATAATGGTCTTTGGCATGTAATGCATTGCATAGAGTATTATATAGAGATCTTGGAAGAATGGGTTTGTCTGCACTAGAAAACTATACACCTCTCACTAATTTGGTCCTAGATTTTCTATCCAGTGCTTCATTTCCCTTGGGGAATATATTTGTTTTAGATCTGCTTCATCCACCAAGGGGAAGTTCAGCACATGGATGGGACCAAATCCGGCACCATATTTGGCTGTAATGTCCGCCCTTCTCTTCCCTAGTGAGACTCCATCTACACCCTTTTGATGGGATCAGCAATGCATCACTGCCACCTCCTTAGGTAACTGGACAGCTTCCAGGAGTTGGTTTATAAGGCTCCCATAAGCTATTTCCTTCCCACCAGCAGTTATAAACCCCCAATATCTCCAGATTTGGCCTGTGCAATGGACCACATTGAAAGTGTAATTGCTGTCCATAAACACATTTATCCTTTCACCCTGGCCAATTTCTAGAGCTCTGGTGAGACTTAGGATTTCAGCACCTTGAGCACTCATGGACTTTGGTAGAGCCCCATACCATAAAGTCTCATCTTGAGTCACCACAACTGCACCTGTTTACCATTGGAATTCCTGCCATCTCCATGTTACAGAGGTTGTCTATAAAAATGTTTCCCCAATTTTCTGCTTTCCTTCTAATTTTGACATTTCTTTTATATTTGCATAAAACCTTTTTAATTTAATGTACTGAAAATTATCCATTTTGCAACTCACTGCCCTCCATCTCAGGTTTACCCATAAATTCATCTCTTTTCCATTGATCTCATAGGTAATATGTTCCCATTCTTCTAATTTAAACATATCTCCTTTTATATCTACATCACATATCCATTTTAATCTTATCTTGGTGAATGGTATAATATATTATCTCTATCTAGTTTCTGCAAAATTAATTTCTAGTTGTTCCAGAAATTACTAAGTAGTGTTCTTGTCCCCAAATTCTGGATCTCTGTTTTTTCAAATATAAGGTTATTATAAATTTTTGCTATTGTGTGTTATATGTTTATCCTGTTCCACTAACCTGTCTTTCTATTTCTTAGCCAGTACCAATGGATGGTTTTAATATTTACTGCTTTATAATGTAATTTAAAATCTGGTGCTACTAGACTTTCTTCCTTTATATTTTTCATTAATTCTTTTGCTATTATTGATCTTTTGTTCTTAAAAATTAATTTTATCTTTTCTAATTCTTTAATATAATTTTAGTAATTAGATTGAGATTATATTGAATAAGTATATTAGTTTAGGTATGACTATAATTTTGACTATATTGACTCTGCATATCCATGAATAAATATTTCTCCAGTTACTTAGATCTGACTTTATTTGTGCAAAAAAAATGGTTTTTTTAATCATGTTTCTGTGATTCCTTGGTCTGTTTTGCCAGGTGTCATTCCAGGAATTTTATTCAGTCTGTGGTTATTTTAAATGGAGTATCTTTTTCCATCTCTTCTTTCAGGACTATTAGTATTATGTAAAAATGATGATGATTTATGTGGTTTTGTTTTCTGTCCTATTGCAATGCTAAAATTATTGATAATTTCAACTAACCTTTTAGCTGAATCTCTAGGATTTTCCATATGTACCATCATATTATCTACAGAAGGGATAATTTTACCTCTTTGCACATTCTAATTCCTTCCATTTCTTTTTCTTTCTAATACTATGTTAAATAATGTTGGTGATAGGCATTCTTGTTTCACTCCTAATCTTATTGTGAAGGCTTCTAGTCTATCCCCAGTACAAATAGAACTTACTGGTAGTTTTAAGAAGATATTTCATATCATTTTAATAAAGAATCCATTTACACCTATGCTTTCCAGTGTTTTTTGATAGGCATGAGTATTGTATTTTGACAAAGGCTTTTACTGCATCTATTGATATAATCATATATATTTTACTATTTGTTATTAATATAATTAATTGTGCTTATAGTTTTATTCATATTAAACCATCCATGCATTCTTGGTATGAATCCTGTTTGGTCACAATATATAATCTTTTTGATATATTATTGTAGTTTCTTAGATAATATTTTATTTAGGATTTCTGCATAGTCGTTAGTGAAACTGATCAGCATTTTTCTCTGTTTTTGTTGTTCTTGGTTTAAGTATTAGCACTATATTTGTTTCATAAAAGAAGTTATTAAAGTAAAATTTCTTTAACTGTTTTCTCAAATAATTTATTTAATAATGGATTTAGTTGATCTTTAGTAGAATTCACCTGTAAATCCATCAGATGGTGATGCTTTTTTTCTTAGGAAGTTCATTTATATCCTGGTCAATTTCTTTTTTCTAAAACAGGCTTCTTTAGATATTCTATTTCCTCCTCTGATAGTTTAGGCAATTTACTTTTTGTAGACACATTTTGATTTCACTTTCATTGTTAAAGCAAAATGACACCAAATAATTGTTTTAATTTTCATTTTCACTGGTGACATAGTCACCTTTTTCATCTTTAATGCTAATTTGATCTTCCCTCTTTTTTCATTATATTAATCAATGCTTTAGCTATTTTTTTCATAAAGCAAACTCCTACATTTATTTATTAATTTAATAGTTTTCTTACATTGATTTTTACTAATTTCTTCTTTAATTTTAAGGCTTTCCACTTTGGTATTTAGTTTGTGATTCTTAACTTGTCCCTTATCTAGCTTTTTAAATTGCTTTACCAATTTCTTGATATGTTCTTTCTCTATCTTATTAATATAAGCATTTAATGATATAAACTTTCCTGATTTTTTTACTTTTTTACTGCTTTTTCTCTATCTCCCAGGTTTTTGTATGTTGTCTTATTGTCATTCCCTTAAATGAATTTTTTTGTTCCTATGCTTTGTCCTATAACTTACTCAAATTCATTAAGAATGAGTTATTGAGTCTCTAGTTCTTACTTTGTATTTCCAAGGCCCCTTAATTATATATAATTTTTATTGCCTTATGATCTGAAAAGGATGCATTAAATATTTCTCCTTTTCTATACTTAACTATAATGTGTTGTGCCCTAATATATGGTCAATTTTTGTAAAGGTACATTATACCCCAGGGAAGAAGATATACTCTTTTATGTTACCATCCAACTATTTCCACATATCTATTATATTTAACTTATCTAAAATTCGATTCATCTTCACAACTTATACCTTAGTTTTCTGTTATGGTTAGATTTACCTATTTCTGAAAGGGAGGAATTGAAGTGCCCCACTATTACTGTTTTGTTATCAATTTCCATTTGTAAGTCATTTAACTTTTCCTTTAAAAATCTGCATGCGAAAACACTTGGTGCAGATAGATTTAAGACTGATGTTTCATTATTAATGTACCTTTTATCACAATATAGTTTCCCTGTTTATCTCTTTTAATTATATCTATTTTAGTTTTAACTTTCTCAGAGATCATTATTGCTCTAAAACTTTCTTTGTATCATTTGAGAAGTAGTATATTCTCTTCCAGTCCTTTATTTTCACTCTAAGTATATCTCTCATTTTGAGGTATTTTTTTTTTGTAAGCAACATATTGTCAGGTGTGATCCATTCTGCTATTGATTTCCATTTCATGGGTTAATTCTTCCCAATCAGATTCAAAGTCATAATTATTAGTTGAATATTTCCTTCCATTATTATTCTATCCACCTTTCCAAAGGTTTCTTCCTTATTCCCCCAAACCACCCTTCTATCAATTCAATTTTTTAAACATTTATTAATATTCATTTTTAACATGGTTACATGATTCATGCTCCTACTTTCCCCTTCACCCCCTGCACTCCCCCCACCCATGGCCAATGCACATTTCCACTAGTTTTGTCATGTGTCCTTGATCAAGACCTATTTCCAAATTGTTGGTAGTTGCATTGGTGTGGTAGTTTCGAGTCTACATCCCCAATCATGTCCACCTCGACCCATGCGTTCAAGCAGTTGTTTTTCTTATATGTTTCCTCTCCTGCAGTCCTTCCTCTGAATGTGGGTAGCATTCTTTACCATGAATCCCTCAGAACTGTCCTGTGTCATTGCGTTCTGCTAGTACAGAATTCCATGACATTCGATTTTACCATAGTATATCAGTCTCTGTGTACAATGTTCTTCTGGCTCTGCTCCTTTCACTCTGCATCTGTTCCTGGAGGTCTCTCCAGTTCGCCTGGAACTCCTCCAGGTTATTATTCCTTTTAGCACAACAGTATTATATCACCAGCATATACCACAGTTTGTTCAGCCATTCCTCAATTGAAGGACATACCCTCCTTTTCCAGTTTGTTGCCACCACAAAAAGCACAGCTATAAATATTTTCGTACAAGTCTGTTTATCTATAATCTCTTTGGGATATAATCCAGCAATGGTATGGCTGGATCAAAGGGCAGGCGGTCTTTTATAGCCCTTTGAGCATGATTCCAAATTGCCAGCCAGAATGGCTGCATCAGTTCACAGCTCCACCAGCAATGCATTAATGTCCCAATTTGGCCACATCCCCTCCAGCATTCATTACTCTCCCCTTCTTTCATTTTAGCCAATCTGCTAGGTGTGAGGTGATACCTCAGAGTTGTTTTGATTTGCATTTCTCTAATTATTAGAGATTTAGAACACTTTCTCATATGCTTATTGATACTTTTGATTTCTTTACCTGAAAATTGCCTATTCATGTCTCTTGCCCATTTATCAATTGGGGAATGGCTTGATTTTTTATACAATTGCTTTAACTCCTTGTATATTTGAGTAATTAGACCCCTGTCAGAGTTTTTCGTTATAAAGATTTTTTTCCCAATTTGTTGTTTCCCTTCTGATTTTGACTACATTTATTTTGTTTATACAAAAGCTTTTTAGCTTGATATAATCAAAACCATTTAATTTACATTTTGTAATTTTCTCTAACTCTTGCTTGGTTTTAAAGTCTTTCCTTTCCCAGAGATCTGACAAGTAAACTATTCTG
>NC_058132.1:378197965-378199521 GCF_016433145.1 Gracilinanus agilis | reverse complement strand
TTTTGATTTGCATTTCTCTAATTATTAGAGATTTAGAACACTTTCTCATATGCTTATTGATACTTTTGATTTCTTTACCTGAAAATTGCCTATTCATGTCTCTTGCCCATTTATCAATTGGAGAATGGTTTGATTTTTTATACAATTGCTTTAACTCCTTGTATATTTGAGTAATTAGACCCCTGTCAGAGTTTTTCATTATAAAGATTTTTTTGCCAGTTTGTTGTTTCCATTCTGATTTTGACTACATTGTTTTTGTTTGTACAAAAGCTTTTTAGCTTAATATAATCAAAATTATTTATTTTACATTTTGTAATTTTTTCTAACTCTTGCTTGGTTTTAAAGTCTTTCCTTTCCCACAGATCTGACAAGTAAACTATTCTGTGTTCACTTAACTTGTTTATAGTTTCCCTCTTTATATTCAAGTCATTCACCCATTCTGAATTTATCTTGGTGTAGGGTGTGAGATGTTGATCTAGACCTAATCTCTCTCATATTGTTTTCCAATTTTCCCAACAGTTTTTATGAAATAGTGGATTTTTGTCCCAAAAGTTGGGCTCTTTGGGTTTATCATACACTCTTTTGCTGATGTCATTAACCCCAAGTCTATTCCACTGATCCTCCCTTCTGTCTCTTAGCTAGTACCATATGGTTTTGATGATCATAGCTTTATAGTATAGTTTAATATCTGGTACTGCTAGGCCCCCTTCCTTCACATTTTTTTTTTCATTATTTCCCTTGATATTCTTGATCTTTTGTTATTCCAAATGAAATTTGTTATAGTTTTTTCTAATTCAGTAAAGAAGTTTTTTGGTAGCTTGATAGGTATGGCGCTAAATAGGTAAATTAATTTGGGTAGAATTATCATTTTGCAACTCACTGCCCTCCATCTCAGGTTTACTCATAAATTATCATTTTTATTATGTTAGCTCGTCCTACCCATGAGCAATCAATGGCTTTCCAATTGTTTAGATCCAGTTTTATTTGTTTGGAAAGTGTTTTGTAGTTGTTTTCATAGAATTGCTGTGTTTATTTTGGTAGATGGATTCCTAAGTATTTTATATTATCTAGGGTGATTTTAAATGGTGTTTCTCTTTCTACTTCTTGCTACTCTAGTGTGCTGGAAATATATAGAAATGCTGATGATTTATGTGCATTTATTTTGTATCCTGCAACTTTGCTAAAGTTGTTGATTATTTCTACTAGCCTCTTAGTTGATTCTCTAGGATTTTTTAAGTAGACCATCATATCATCTGCAAAGAGTGATAGCTTAGTCTCCTCATTGCATATTTTGATACCTTCAATTTCTTTTTCTTCTCTAATTGCTATTGCTAGTGTTTCTAGTACTATGTTGAATAATAGAGGTGATAATGGGCATCCCTGTTTCACTCCTGATCTTATTGGGAAGGCTTCTAATTTATCCCCATTGCATATGATATTTGTTGATGCTTTTAGGTATATACTGTTTATTATTTTAGGAATGGTCCTTCTATTCCTATACTTTTCCATGTTTTCAATAGAAATGGATGCTGTATTTTGTCAAAGGCTTTTTCAGC
>NC_058132.1:378093086-378187992 GCF_016433145.1 Gracilinanus agilis | reverse complement strand
TCTGACAGGGGTCTAATTACTCAAATATACAAGGAGTTAAATCAATTGTATAAAAAATCAAGCCATTCCCCAATTGATAAATGGGCAAGAGACATGAAAAGAAAATTTTCAGGTAAAGAAATCAAAAGTATCAATAAGCACATGAGAAAGTGTTCTAAATCTCTAATAATTAGAGAAATGCAAATCAAAACAACTCTGAGGTATCACCTCACACCTAGCAGATTGGCTAAAATGAAAGAAGGGGAGAGTAATGAATGCTGGAGGGGATGTGGCAAAATTGGGACATTGATGCATTGCTGGTGGAGCTGTGAACTGATCCAGCCTTTCTGGCTGGCAATTTGGAGCTATGCTCAAAGGGCTATAAAAGAATGCTTGCCCTTTGATTTTAGCCATACTGTTGTTGGGTTTGTACCCGAAAGATATCATGAATAAACAGACTTGTACGAAAATATTTATAGCTGTGCTTTTTGTGATGGCAAAGAACTGGAAAATGAGGGTATGTCCTTCAATTGGGGAATGGCTGAACAAACTGTGGTATATGCTGGTGATGGAATACTATTGTGCTCAAAGGAATAATAAACTGGAGGAATTCCATGTGAACTGGAAAGACCTTCAGGAACTGATGCAGAGTGAAAGGAGCAGAGCCAGAAGAACATTCTACACAGAGACTGATATACTATGGTAAAATCGAATGTAATGGAATTCTGTACCAGCAGAACGCAATGACACAGGACAGTTCTGAGGGATTCATGGTAAAGAATGCTACCCACATTCAGAGGAAGGACTGCAATAATGGAAACAGAAGAAAAACAACTGCTTGAATGCATGGGTTGAGGTGGACATGATTGGGGATGTAGACTCGAAACTACCACACCAATGCAACTAACAACAATTTGGTAATAGGTCTTGATCAATGACATATGACAAAACTAGTGGAAATGTGCATTGGCTATGGGTGGGGGGAGATGGGGGGGTGAAGGGGAAAGTATGAGCATGAATCATGTAACCATGTTAAAAATGAACATTAATAAATGTTTAAAATTTTTTTAAAAAAAGAAAGTATGTGCTGAGGCTCCTCCTCCTCTAGCGATGACGGGGGAGGCAGGGGTGGATGTAGAGGCATGGCCATGCCTCGCACCCCAACCTCTACCTCTGCCTGTGTACCCAGGAAGCAGCCAAGCTGGAGCAGAAGTGATACCAGAATCAGAAACGGCAGCATGAGGTGCAGCTATAGCAGCTGCAGCACCTTCAGTTCTTTTATGAAAAACCTCCTCCTGAACTTACTGGAGAAGATGAGACTAAGCCAGAAAACTGTATACCAGGTGTACCATGCAAGGAATATGCCAGAGAATTTCTGGCTTATGCTCCAACTAAAGGACTCCTGATATTCTTGGGGAAAGAAGTCAAGGTTATGCAATGATGGTGTTAGTAAATGGTGTGGAGACAGAACCGGTGACAAAGAACACCCATTCTTTATCAAAGGCAGTCTGAAATTAGAACAAATCAGAGGAGCACACGAAGATCCCATGTGTGGCATCATAAGAGAGAATAAGTGTCATGAAACAGATGTGAGGTTACAGCAGTTAAAGAAGCTACTAGAAGATTTTACTTCAGATAAATATGGCAGTAGTTCCAGATCCTCAGAATGGAAGGAGAAGCATAAAAGAAAGAAGATGAAAGAGAAACATGAAAAAAGGAAAAAGGAGAAGAAAAAGAAAAAAAAAAACAAAAATCTAAATCAAATGAGGGTCCAGACTCTGACTACAAAGTAATTTCCTTTCAATCCACCTTGTCATTCTAGAATCATAGCTGAATGTCAGTGGTAAAGAAGAAGTAACCACAAAAAGGCCTCTGTTGACAGAGAAAAAGGAATAAAAAAGCATGCATAGTTAGCATCACACCAGTGGTATTTTGCCTTTGCTGCCAACAGTGATGATGAATTCACCATGAAGTTGGGTTTCTTATATGCCATATTGCTGGATTCTAGTATTCTCATTGTCACCCTCCCTATGTATTGTAGTTTGTGATTAGTTTTAAAAAATGAATTATAAGATGCGAAATTCTAGGTGTTTTCAAGAGGGATTCTGAAGGAGAGCAGACGGTTAGTGGGACCTAGGATGACTTGACAAATAGAGATCTTTGTAGTTACAAGTGTGTTCTCTTGAGTTATGAATAATAAAACTTGGTTATTTCTGACTTAAAAAAATATATGGTGAGGCAAATTTTCCACTACAAACATCTGGCATCTTTGGAATTATTAGATTTTGAGGGGACTATATGTATATTACACAGTCAAGGTAGTGAAAACAATAATTCAAATGAAAAATAGCATAAGCCACATGAAGACATTTTAAATCTTAATGTCAGTTATAAATACTTTGTATTTTACTATTGCACAGCTATGACAATGTTAAGTAAAAATATTTAAAATTATGTCCGCTGAGGCAGAGAAAAAGGTACTCAATTTGACTAATTCTTAGTGCAGTTGAAACTAAGTAATTTTCAACTATGATAACTCAGTTTTTATTATTTTTGGGGGACTTAACCCTAGATTATGACTCATCATAATTTTACTTGAAACTTTGGGAGCTTTAACCCATTTGGCATGACATAAATAGCACTTCACTTGTGATCAGAAGACCTGAATTAAAAACCAGCCACAACAGGATCATTTGCTTACTGGTTCTAAACAAGAAGGACTCTTAGCAGTGAAGGAAGAATGAAAGTAAAATGAAGAATAAGACTAAAATATAACTGGGGAAATTTTTAACAAAATTAATTAAAATATAACATTGTATAGATAATGTTGATTTGTGATACTCTAAGTCCAGAGATCCATTTCTATTTGTTTGATACCATTTTCCTCAGGGCATCAATGCTGGGCAGGCTGTAACTTACACTCAGCCTTTATTGAGACTCCAGCATTCCTATCCTGATCTTTTCAGATTCCCAACATCTGAGGCAGAAGAGACACAGAATCCAAGGACTAGGACAGGGGCCAGAGAAGGGATAAGGCTCTTAACACTCTCACTTCACATGGTAGTAGTCTTCCATCAAAAATGAGGAAAATGATATTCTAAGAAGATAAGTAACTTATTTAAAATAGGTAGTGAACGACAGATAATTTTCTTGCTGTATGACCTTAGGCAAATTATTCAAACACTTGGAGCCTCATTTCCCACATCTGTAAAATAGGAATAATATCTGTACCACCTAGT
This sequence comes from Gracilinanus agilis, assembly GCF_016433145.1. NCBI lineage: Eukaryota > Metazoa > Chordata > Mammalia > Didelphimorphia > Didelphidae > Gracilinanus > Gracilinanus agilis. The sequence goes on along the minus strand of NC_058132.1, from coordinate 378,184,774 downwards.
TTGCAGGGATATTTCAGAGATCAAAGGGGATAAATAAGAGACAGAACTTTGCACCCATCAGTACTATGCAAATCAGAGTTGTTTTTAACAGTATGATGAGCAGATATATGTATAGGTCCAAATGAATTTTCATTTAATGGATTGTCTCTCACAAAATGATCTGACTAAAGTAATCACTGAATGAAGTAAAGACGTCTGAAGTAAAGAGGAAAAGACTGGAGTCAACAAGACCATTTTAAATATCTCTGAAACCAATCAAATAAGCTTCTTCTCAACACATGGATAGCCAATGCCAATCTATTTCAATGGCTACAAATGCTTTGTTGTCTTTTCCAATTCAGTCCTTTTAAATCCCATTATAATTCACTCAGAAGCCAGCACTGTAGTGTCTCCCTTTGAAGAAATGCCACCTGAAGTGATATATGTACATGCTAGAACTTCATTACATATACATTGTTATATTCAAACTCTGAGTCTCATCTTGGTTGACAAAGGAGACAATTGGAAGACATTGGAATGTTCCTGGATGCTGTGAGGACAGGAGCAAAGGCAGTTGGCCTGAGGATATAAATACCCTAACTGTCTTCTGAGTAGGGTCTTTGGTCCTGGAGGCTCAGGTCTTGAGGTCTAGGTCTTTGAGCTTTGACCATTGATCCTCTTTGAATCTCCCTAGATGTTAAAGCATTTGATCATCATTAGATATTTAGGTATCTGGGCCCAGGTGGTAACCAGGCAGAGGGAAGGAGAAGAAGCAGAGGGAGGTAAAGGGTAATTATTTCCTAAAGGCTGTGCAGGTTCACATCACAAACTGAGAACAGGAAAGCTAAGAGTAATCACAATATCTGTACCAACTGAGCAGTTTGCCCTCCCTGGTTTGACGGTGGCCAAGTTGAACCAGAGGAGTGTGAAACCACTAGCTGCAGCCTACTGAAACAACTGCCTACAGTCCTGAGGGATTATTGATCATAGTTATAGTGACAGGGTCTCCTATCCCCAATCCATTCCTGATTATTCCTTTCTCTATTTAACACCTATAGATAAAGTTTATTTAAGTACCTTCCTGAGTGGTCATTACATCATGGCTCTTGGGGAGGGAGCAGTCAGATGAAAACATGATCCAAGGCTAATAGAGCCCAATAATATTAATTAATCCAACCCCAGGTGGGACCTGAAAAGGTTACCCAACCACAAACCCATTAGGGTCCTACCTGGGCACTGTTATATTTAGAAAGGGACTTATACCATCAAACTAAGGTGACTGAGTGGGTGTTCCTGCACCAGCTACCTAGGGGAATACAAAAGCCACAGCTTCCCAAACCAATATCCCCTAGGAGCATAGCAGTATCAAGAAGAAATATCTATTGTTTATTTTTATAACAATATTAAATATAAATTATTTAGAATTTTAGCATGTTGAGCAAATTTTGCAACTGTTTTCCTGAAAGGGATAGTCTGTGAGATTGTAGATACAGAGATATAAAAAGATTTTATTTTATGTTTGTTTTCTACAGGAAAAAAATATCAGCAATTATGGCTAAGACAACATTGTTAAACATGTACCCTTAATTGATGGAGGCATGTCAGAGGCAAATACCATGCAAGACACCTCATGTTACAAGATGGGGAGAGAAAGATGTACCCCGGTAATTTGTATGGGATTAGCTATTTTGGGGAGATGGAGTTAGGGTGGAGAAGAGCTTATTCCAGACAACCATCTGGTAGCTTCCTATTTTAACGAATTATTCTTGATATATAGGTGCTAAGCTCAGTTGTTTCCATGCCACTAAAGGCCTTCAAGTTCTGTTAGAACATTCTAAACTTAGCCATCTATAAATCTACACCCTTGAGACAAAATCAGTAATTACTGAATCTCTCCACCCTAGTTATGATTCTGATTAGGAGAAGTTTCTTCATTCCAGCTCTGTCAGTTATCCTTTATGTGACCATGAACAAATTATTTAACTTCTTCAAGTTTCATTTTCTTCATTTGCCAAATGAAATTGGTCTGGATGGGCTCTAAAGTCCCTTCCAGGTCTAAATCTATAATCCTTTCCACATACTTTAGTAAGTGTCAGGTAAGCCTACTGGGTTCCTCAATATATATATGCTGGATTCAGAAAGCAGAGTCCCATACCCAGTGGTAAGGGCAAAAGAGATTTCACTGGTAGAAATCATGTAAATGCATTAGTTGTTGACTCCATTATATCTCAGGAAAGAAGATATAGAACCCATAGGTTCAAGACACTAAAGATGAAAGAATGGACTTCTGGGTTAAGATAGTGGCTGAGTAGAAGCTGGGTGACTTTCTCTCCTTACCAACTGATATAGCAATACCTCCAAAGGACAAAAAAATCTAGATGAAAGAAGGGACCCCACAGTAGGACACAATATCAAAGGTACATGGGATTTGGCTACTTCCATGCTATAATGGGGGGAAATAGCTCCCATCAAAACACGAGTGGATCAACCCTCCCACATCCCACCTACAGTACCAGAGTCAGAGGCTGCACTCCAGAGTTAGAGCGAGTGGGGGCACAAAATCTAGCCCCTTGGCAGCTAGTTGGCACCACTAGGATGTTGCCTCTGAGAGCAGCAAGACACAAGATCCCAGGTATCCAGAAAACTCAGACCTTGGACACAGGAGTGGGGCTGAGAGAGGCAGCAGCAGCATCCAGCATGTTCAGACTCTGGGGGAAATCTCAGATGCAGGAGCAAGCATGGGCCACGTTGCAAAATCTGGGCAGATGGCTAGGAACACAGGGGCTCAACCCTGAAAACAGCTAGACCAGAGACCCCAAGAGGGTCCCGAGAGAAGTCAAGAGACTCACAAAGAAGCCTCAGGCAAAAAACTGCTCCCTAATTCCATATAAAGAATCAGAATGCCTTATTGAGACTTCTGGCAGATAAAACATAATGATTCCAAGCAAGGCCCAAGAAATAAACAAGAAGACCAAGCAAAAACCTCAGATACTTGATAACTTCTGCACAGAAAAAACCCAGAAAACAGAGGACAAACAATTAAAGACATCCAAACCTTCCCCCCAAAATGAAAATGGGTCACAAGATCTTGAAGAGTTCAAATCTGAGATTATGAGAAAGATGGAAGAGATCTGGCAAGAAAATAAGAGTTTAAAAGGCAGAATTTCTCACTTGGAAAGTCAGGTTCAGAAATCAAATGAATTGATAAGCAAATTGAAGACCAGAAATTACCAGCTAGAAGCCTTGAAGAACCAGATAGACCACATTGAAAAAGAAAACCAATCTTTAAAAGCTAGAAGTGGGCAATTAGAAGCCAATAATCTCTCAAGACAGCAAGAACAAATAAAGCAAAGTCAAAAGACTGATAAAATAGAAGGAAACATGAAATATCTCACTGAAAAATTGACAGATCAAGAAAACAGGTCTAGAAGAGACAATTTGAGAATCATTGGTCTTCCTGAAAAAAACAGAAATTAATAGGAATTTGGACTTTACACTATAAGAAGTTATTCAGCAAAACTGCCCTGAAGTTCTACAACAAGAGGGCAATATAGACATTGAAAGGATCCATAGATCACCCTCTATACTAAACCCTGAAAAGACAACCCCCAGAAATATAATAGCCAAACTGAAGAAATTCCAAGTAAAAGGAAAAATATTACAAGAAGCCAGAAAGAGACAATTCAGATATCAAGGGGCACAAATCAGGATAAAACAGGATCTGGCAGCCTCCACACTAAAAGACCTCAAGGCTTAGAATATGATATTCAGAAAGGCAAGGTAACTGGGTCTACAACCAAGGATCACCTACCCATCAAAACTGACTATATACTTCCAGGGGAAAGTATGGGCATTCAACAAGATAGAAGATTTCCAAGTATTTGCACAGAAAAGACCAGGTCTAAATGGAAAGTTTTATACCCAACCACAAAAACCAAGAGAAACTTGAAAAGGTAAATAAGAAACAGAGGGGAAAGAAAGAAAATTCTTGTTCTTAAATTTACCTCTTTAAGGGTTTTAATAAGATAAAATTATTTGTATTCCTATATGGTGATATGTTATGTATAATTTTCAAAAACTGTATACACTATTATAGAAAGTAAAATTCATAGGGAGAGATCGGAGCACTAAATGGTGAAAGATGAGACAGGGTGGGAAAAAAAAGAGGGGGGTGTGATTAGTAGATGGCATTGAGAGAAACTTGAATGAATAAGAAAAATAGGAAATTCTATATCACACAAAGAGAGCATGGGAAGGGGAGGGGATAAAAAGGAGAGGAAGAGAGTTTTAAGAGGTAATATTTAAACCTTACATTCAGTGGAAATAACCTGAGAGGAAAGAGTAGCTATATCCATTGGGATAGAGAAATCTATCTGACTCTACTGAGAAAGTCAGAAGGGATTAACCAAGGGGAGCAGGGGAGTGGGGAGGTCAAAAAAGGGAGGGGAGGAGAGGAGGGACAGAATTCATTAGGCCTTAAAAAAAAGAGGAAAATGATAAGGGAGGGGGTGGAAAGGGAGGGAACAAGGGGGACTGGTCTAAAACAAACCTCTGGTTTAAAAGGAAATAGCGTAAGAAGAAAGGGTAGAACTAGGAGAGGATACAAAAATGTTGTGGAATACAGAACTGATAATTATAACTCTGAATGTGAATGGGATGAACTTGCCCATAAAAAGGAAGCAAATAGCAGAGTGGATTAGAAACCAAAATCCTACCATATGTTGTCTACAAGAAACACACATGAGGTGGGTGGACATACACAGGTTTAAGGTCAAAATCTTTGGGGCTTCAAATGAGAAAAAGAAGGAATGAGTGGTGTTCATGATCTCTGACAGAGCCAATAGATTTGGTTAAAAGAGATAGGGAAGGTAATTACATTCTGAGAAAAGGCAGTATAGACAATGAGGAAATAACAGTGCTCATAGTGTATGTACCAAATGGTATAGCATCCAGATTCCTAAAGGAGAAACTGGCAGAGCTCAAGAAGGAAATAGATACTAAAATCATACTATTTGGAGGTCTAAATATTCCTCTTTCAGATTTAGATAAATCAAACCAAAAAATAAATAAGAAAGAGATAAGAGAGGTAAATTAAATCCTAGAAAAAATACAGTTAATAGACATGTGGAGAAAAATAAATAGGGACAAAAAGGAATACACCTTCTTTTCAGCTGCAAATGATCCATTCACAAAGATTGACCATGTTCTAGGGCATAGAAACATTGCAAACAAATGCAAAAGAGTAGAAATAATAAATGTAACCTCAGATCATAATGCAATAAAAATAATAATTAGTAAGGGCACATGGATAGGCAAATCAAAAACTAATTGGAAATTAAATATGATTCTCCAAAACCAGTTAGTTAAAGAAGAAATCATAGAAACAATCAATTTCACTGAACAGAATTACAACCATGAGACATCCTACCAAACTCTGTGGGATGCAGCTAAGGCAGTACTTAGGAGGAAATTTATATACTTGAGTGCATATATTAACAAATTAGAGAGGGCAAAGATCAATGAACTGGGCATGCAAACTAAAAAACTAGAAAGGGAACAAATTAAAAATCCCCAGTTAGGCTTCCAGGTTAAGATGGAGGCAGAGGAAAAAGCAGCTGCTTAGACTCTCCTAACTGAAACATATAGGACTCCTCAAGGGGACATAAAAACAAATCCAGACGAATGAAGTGACCCCACAACAGGGTGGAGCTTTAAAGGTACATGGGTTCAGGGCATTTCCAGGCTATAAAGGGTTGAAACAGCTCTCACTAAAACGCAAGCTGAGGAACCCCCCTCCCCCACACATACACCACCTACAGTGCCAAAGCCAGCACAAAAGAGTTAGAGAAAGTTTGGGACATCCATTAAGTCATTGGCAGCTCCAGGGCCTCCTCCTGAGAGCAGCAAGACTTAAGACACCAAGAGGCTAAAGAATGTGCACACTTTGAACACAGACCCTGAGCACATGTGCGGGTGAAGGTGCAGATGCAGGCATGGACAAGGATCTTGAGTGCAGGCTTCAACCTTGGGTGGGGACACAGTGCAGAAGGGAGCACGACTGTAGAAGTAGTGCCCTGAGACTGTTAAAGGAGCCTCTGGCAGAGGAGCAAAAAAGGGAGCACCAGAAGACTTGTCCCTGAGAACAACCAGACCTGAGACCTCAGGAGCCTAAAGAGCACAGACAGACCCTAAGTGTGAGGATAAAGCAGAGATGGTGCTGGGCTAACAATGGCAAGCAAGAATCAGAAACCCCAAAAGAGAAAGATCAACAAGAAGAAATATTGAACACTCGACAACATTTACACAGAGAAAATCCAGACAACAGAGCAAATAGCAGAGGAAAACAAATAGGCAATCACATCCAAACATTCCCAAAATAATGAAAACTGGTCACAAGTTCTTGAAGAGTTCAAATCTGAGATGACGAGAAAGATGGAAAAGATTTGGCTAGAGAAGTGAGAAATAGCTCAAAAGGAAATCAGGCAAGAAAATAACAGTTTAAAAGGCAGCATTTCTCAATTGGAAAGTGAGGCAAGTAAATTGAAGACCAGAAATGACCAGATTGAAAAGGAAAACCAAAAGATTATAGTCGAAAACTAGTCCCTAAAGGCAAGAATTGAGCAATTAGAAGCTAATGATCTCTCAATACAGCATGAACAAATAAAACAAAGTCAAAAGACTGAAAAAATAGAAGGAAACATGAGATATCTCAATGAGAAACTGACAGACCAAGAAAACAGGCCTAGAAAAGATGATCTGAGAATCACTGGTCTTCCTGAAAAAGCAGAAATTAATAGAAATTTGGACTACATACTAAAAGAAATTATTCGGAAAATCGCCCTGAAGTTCTACAACAAGAGGGCAATATAGGCATTGAAAGGATCCATAGATCACCCTCTACTCTAAACTCTGAAAAGACAACCCCAAGGAATATAATAGCCAAATTCAAGAGCTTCCAAGCAAAAGGAAAAATTTTACAAGAAGCCAGAAAGAGACAATTCAGATATCAAGGAGCACCAATCAGGATCACACAGGATCTGGTAGCCTCAAAAACTAAAAGACCGCAAGGCTTGGAATATGATATTCAGAAAGGCAAGATAACTGGGTCTACAACCAAGGATCACCTACCCATCAAAACTGACTATATACTTCCAGGGGAAAGTATGGGCATTCAACAAGATAGAAGATTTCCAAGTATTTGCACAGAAAAGACCAGGTCTAAATGGAAAGTTTTATACCCAACCACAAAAACCAAGAGAAACTTGAAAAGGTAAATAAGAAACAGAGGGGAAAGAAAGAAAACTCATATTTTTTTTTAAATTTTCCTTTTTAAGGGCTTCAATAAGATCTAATTGTTTGTATTCCTATGTGGAAAAATATTATGTGTAATTCTCTGTAGAAAACTCTAATCACTATTATAATTTTCACTATTATAGTAATTAGAAGAATTATTCATAGGGAGAGGTTGGAGAAATATATGTTCTAAGATGATATGGGGGGCGGGAAAGAAGAGGGTGAATAGTAGAGAACACCAAGAGAAACTTGAATGAATAAGAAAAATAGGATATTCTATTACCTACAAAGATGGCATGGGAAGGGGAGGGGATGAATATGATTATAAGAATGAGAGTAAGAGAACATTAAGAGGTAATATTTAAACATTACCCTCAGTGGAATTACACCTGAGAGGGAAGAGTAACTATATCCATTGGGATATAGAAATCTATCTAGCCCTACTGAGAAAGCCAGAAGGGATAAAAAAGGGGAAAGGGGTAGTGGGGAGGTCAAAAAAGGGAGGAGAGGAGAAGAGGAAAAGAATTCATTAGAACTTAAATTTTAAAAAGAGGGTAATAACAAGGGATAGGATAGAAAGGGAAGTAAAGAAGGAATGGGACAAGGATTACTGGCTTAAAGCAAACCACTGGGTTAAAAGGAAATAGTGCAAGAAGAAAGGGTAGAAGTAGGAGAGGACACCAAAATGTTGGGGAATACACAACTGATAATTATAACTCTGAATGTGAATGGGATGAACTCGCTCATAAAACAGAAGCAAATGGCAGAGTGGACTAGAAACCAAAATCCTACCATATGTTGTCTACAAGAAACACATGAGGCAGAGTGACATACACAGGTTTAAGGTAAACAGTTTGAGCAAAATCTTTTGTTCTTCAAATGAGAAAAAGAAGGCAAGAGTGGCAATCATGATTTCTGACAAAGCCAAAGTAAAAATAAATATGAATAAAAAAGACAGGGAAGGTAATTATATCCTGATAAAAGGCAATATGGACAATGAGGAAATAACAGTGCTCAATATGTGTGCACCAAATGGCATAGCATCCAAATTCCTAAAGGAGAAACGGGCAGAGTTCAAGAAGGAAATAGATAGTAAAACCCATACTAGTGGGAGATCTAAATATTACTCTTTCAGATCCAGATAAATCACACCAAAAAAATAAATAAGAAAGAGGTAAGAGAGGAGAATGAAATCCTAGAAAAATTAGATTTAATAGATATGTGGAAAAAATAGGGACAAAAAGGAATATACCTTCTTTTCAGCTGCACATGGTATATTCACAAAGATTTACCATGTACTATGGCATAGAAATATTGCAAACAAATGCAAAAAAGTAGAAATAATAAATGTAAACTTCTCATATCATAATGTGATAAAAATAATAATTAGTAAGGGTACCTTGACAGGTAAATCAAAAACTAATTGGAAATTAAATTATATGATTCTCCAAAACAAGTAAGTCAAAGAAGAAATCATAGAAACAATCAACAATTCTTTGAAGAAAATGACAATGATGAAACATTCTACCAAACTCTGAGGGATGCAGCTAAGGCAGTACTCAAAGAGAAAGTTATATCCTTGAGTGCATATATTAATAAATTAGGGAGGGCAGAGTTTAATGAATTGGGCGTGCAACATAAAAAATTAGAGAGTGAACAAATTAAAAATCCCCAGATGAAAACTAAATTAGAAATGCTAAAAGTCAAGGGAGAAATTAATAAAATCAAAAGTAAAAGATGAAATAGAAAAAGTACTGGTCAATCTAATGAAAAAAAGAAAGAAGAAAACCAAGTTGACAGTATCAAAAATGAAAAGGGAGACCTCACCTCTAATGAAGAGCAAATCAAGGCAATAATTAAAACTATTTTGCCCAATTATATGGCAATAAATATAGCATTGAAGGTGAGATGGATGAATATTTACAAAAATATAAATTGCCTAGATTAACAGCAGAAGAAATAAAATACCTAAATAATCCCATATCAGCAAATAAAATTGAACAAGCCATAAAAGAACTCCCTAAGAAAAAATTGCTACAGCCTGATGGATTCACAAGTTAATTCTATCAAACCTTCAAAGAACAACTAATCCCAATACTATACAAATTATTTGATATGATAAGCAAAGAAGGAGTCCTACCAAATTCTTTTTATGACACAAATATGGTACTGATTCCAAAGCCAGGTAGATCAAAAACAGAGAAAAAAACTAAAGACCAATTTCCCTAATGAATGTAGACACAAAAGTCTTAAATAGAATACTAGCAAAGAGACTCCAGCAAGTGATCAAGAGGATTATCCACCATGATCAGGTGGGATTTATACCAGGAATGCAAGGATGGTTCAACATTAGGAAAACCATCCACATAATTGACCATATCAACAATCTAACAAACAAAAAACACATGAATATCTCAATAGATGCTGAAAAGCCTTTGGCAAAATACAACATCCATTCCTATTGAAAACACTGAAAAGTATAGGAATAAAAGGTCCTTTCCTAAAGATAATAAACAGTATATATCTATAACCATCAACACACAACATATGAAATGGGAATAAATTAGAAGCCTTCCCAATAAGATCAGGAGTGAAACAAGGATGCCCATTATCACCTCTATTATTTAACATTGTACTACAAACACTAACAATAGCACTTAGAGAAGAAAAAGAAATTGAAGGTATCAAAATACTCAATAAGGAGACTAAGCTATCACTCTTTGCAGATGATATGATGGTCTACTTTAAAAATCCTAGAGAATCAACTAAGAAGCTTGTAGAAATAATCAACAACCTTAGCAAAGTTGCAGAATACAAAATAAAGCAAATAAATCATCAGCATTTCTATATATTTCCAACACATTATAGCAGCAAGAGGTAGAAAGAGAAACACCATTTAAAATCACACTAGACAATATAAAGTACATAGGAATCTATCTACCAAAACAAACACAGGAATTATACAAAAACAACTACAAAATGCTTTCCAAACAATTAAAACTAGAGCTAAACAAATGGAAAAACATTGATTGCTCATGGGTAGGATGAGGTAACATAATAAAAATGACCATTCTGCCCGAATTAATCTTCTTATTTAGTGCCATACCTATCAAACTACCAAAAATTTTTTCACTGATTTAGAAAAAACTATAACAAAGTTCATTTGGAGTAACAAAAGATCAAGAATATAAAGGAAAATAATGGGAAAAAAATGTGAAGGAAGGTGGCCTAGCAGTACCATATATTAAACTATACTATAAAGTAGCAGTCATCAAAACGGTATGGTACTGGCTAAGAGACAGAACGGAGTATCAGTGGAATAAACTAGGGGTAAGTGACTTCAGCAAGACAGTGTATGATAAACCCAAAGAGCCCAGCTTTTGGGAGAAAAAAACCACTATTTGATAAAAACTGCTGGGAAATTTGGAAAACAATATGGGAGACATTAGGTTTAGTTCAACTCCTTATACCCTACCCCAAGATAAATTCAGAATGGGTGATAGACTTGAATATAAAGAGGGAAACTATAAAAAGTTAAGTGAACACAGAATAGGATATCTGTCAGATCTCTAGGAAAGGAAAGATTTTAAAAAGAAGCAAGAGTTAGAGAAAATTACAAAATGTAAAATAAATAATTTTGATTATATTAAATTAAAAAGCTTTTGTACAAACAAAAACAATGCTACCAAAATCAGAAGGGAAACAACAAATTGGGAAAAAATCTTTGTACTGAAAAACTCTGACAGGGGTATAATTACTCAAATATACAAGGAGTTAAATCAATTGTATAAAAAATCAAACCATTCCCCAATCGATAAATGGGCAAGGGACATGAATAGGCAATTTTCACATAAAGAAATCAAAAGTATCAATAAGCACATGAGAAAGTGTTCTAAATCTCTAATAATCAGAGAAATGCAAATCAAAACAACTCTGAGGTATCACCTCACACCTAGCAGATTGGCTAAAATGATAGAAGTGGAGAGCAATGAATGCTGGAGGGGAAGTGGCAAAATTGGAACATTGATGCATTTCTGGTGGAGTTGTGAACTGATCCAACCATTCTGGCTGGCAATTTGGAGTTATGCTCAAAGGGCTATAAAAGACTGCCTGCCCTTTGATCCAGCCATACCATTGTTGGGTTTGTACCCCAAAGAGATCATAGATAAACAGACTTGTATGAAAATATTTATAGCTGCGCTTTTTGTAGTGGCAAAAAACTGGAAAATGAGTGTATGCCCTTCAATTAGGCAATGGCTTAACAAATTGTTGTATATGCTGGTGATGGAATACTATTGAGCTCAAAGGTATAATATACTGGAGGAATTCCATGTGAACTGGAAAGACCTCCAGTAATTGTTGCAGAGCAAAAGGACCAGAACCAGAAGAACATTGTCCACAGAGACTGATACACTGGAGTAAAATAGAATGTAATGGACTTCTGTACTAGCAGCAATGCAATGACCCAAGATAGTTCTGAGGAACTTATGGTAAAGAGAGCTACCCACATTCAGAGGAAGAACTGCAGTAATGGAAACACAGAAGAAAAGCAACTGCTTGAACACATAGATTGAGGAGGACATGATTGGGGATGCAGAGTTGAAACTACAACACCAATGCAACAATCAACAATTTTGAAATAGGTCTTGATCAATGACACATGTTAAAACCAGTGGAAAGGCGCATTGGTGATGGGGGGTGGGGGTGAAGGGGGGTGAAGGGGAAAGTAAGAGTATGAATAATGTAACCATGTTAACTTTTCAAAAAAATAAAAATTATAAAATAGAAAAAAATCCCCAGCTAAACACCAAATTAGAGATTATAAAAATGAAAAGATAAATCAATAAAATTGAAAGCAAAAGAACTGTTAAATTAATAAATAAGACTAGATGCTGGTACTTTGAAAAAACAAACAAAATTGACTAAGTACTGGTCAACCTAATTAAAAAAAGGAAAGAAGAAAACCAAATATCGGTATCAAACATCAAAAATGAGACCTCACCTCTAATGAAGAGGAAATCAAAGCAATCATTACAAACTATTTTGCCCAATTATATGGCAATAAATAAAGCAATCTAGGTGAGATGGATGAATATTTACAAAAATATAAATTGCAGAGATTAACAACAGAAGAAATAGAATACTTAAATAATCCTATATCAGAAAAAGAAATTGAACAAGCCATCAAAGAACTCCCTAAGAAAAATTCCCCAGGACCAGATGGATTTGTAAGTGAATTTTATCAAAACTTCGAAGAACAACTAATTCCAATACTATACAAACTATTTGACATAATAAGCAAAGAAGTAGTTCTACCAAACTCCTTTTATGATTCAAATATGGTACTGATCCCAAAGCCAGGTAAATCAAAAACAGAGAAAGAAAACTACAGATCAATTTCCTTAATGAACATAGATGCAAAAATTTTAAGCAGAATACTAGCAAAGAGACTCCAGCAAGTGCTCACGAGGGTTATTCATTATGATCAGGTGGGATTTATACCAGGAATGCAAGGATGGTTCAAAATCAGGAAAACCATTCACATAATTGACCATATCAACAAGGAAACCAAGAAAAAACCACATAATTATCTCAAGAGATGCTGAAAAAGCCTTTGACAAAATACAACATCCATTCCTATTGAAAACACTGGAAAGTATAGAAATAGAAGGTCCTTTCCTAAAAATAATAAACAGTATATATCTAAAACCATCAACAAGCATCATATGCAATGGGGATAAATTAGAAGCCTTCCCAATAAGATCAGGAGTGAAACAAGGATGCTGTAAGTTTTAAATTTAATATTCAATGCCTCGAAAGTATGATATTTATATGGATTTTATTTAAAGAGCAGGAAAGTGTCTTAACTCACCCTTAACCATGCCACCTCCCCTCCAAAAAATTCCCCGTCACCATACCTACAACAACCATACCAAAAGTAGCCCATGAAACCCACAGCCAATAGAGAAATGTTTAAGGAATTATGGGTATGGTGAAAGGGGGTTTGGGTAATGTAGTTTTTAAAAAGGGTACAAGGTCTTCTCAACTTTACATTTCCCCCCTGTGATCCTTTGGGAGACAAGTCTCCCCAATGGATCATGAAAACATAATCAAATTAAAGTTCACAATAATTCAGAGGTAAAAGGTAAGTAAAAGGGAGAAAGAACAAAACTAGTGTTGAGTGCATTGACAATAAGCCATTTAGGGGGCAGTCCCCTTTTCTGTCATAAAGTGTCCATTCAAAATAAATACATTCAACCCCCCAAATTTCAAATTCATCATGTCTTGAAATTCACTCTGGATCTTTTGGTGCAGTGTGTGGTCTCTGCATGCATCTTCATGGCATCTTCTGGAATCTGGGAGGTAGTCTTCTGTTCTAAATTAGGGTCAAATTCAAGTCCAAAATTACAGCAATAACATAGTCACTCAGAGGAGAACAACTTTACATTTCCCCCCTGAGGAAAATACAGTTATACAGATGAGAATCACACAGGAATACACGGTCAAGGCATGCGGTATATGAATCAATTCTCAAAACATCAAAAAGTCCAAAGAAAAAATAAAAAGGAAAAAAATGGAAAAAGAGAAAAAAATTGTACTTGAACGATACATATACTACCTCACAACATAATATCTGTATTAGTGACCTATATTGACCTGATGTGCCTTTCAAAACATTTTATGCCTTTTGTCATTCCTTTTGTACTTTCTTGGATGTATTATTGCTTTATATGCCTCACTTGCACCCACATCACTTTGTCTACCTCATTTGCACTCATACTGTGGATCATGGCAAGTTAAGGAGGGAATGAATCTTATCTCTTGAAATTTATCCTCTCTTCTTTACCTCTGTAATTGTATTTAGTACAAGGATCAATCAAATAAAGTGCAACAAAATAGTGCAAAATCCAGCAATAGAACATTCTCATCACAATAGTCAAATGCAATCAATAGTCAAATATAATAGGTGCAGGTAATAGTACTTAGTACAGAGAATTATTCATTATCAATAGAGGGTACTCCTTTCACATGACTGCAGTGAATCCATGAGTCCTTCTCCACAATGTTAATGGCTGTTGGTGTAGTTAATAGGACCTGGAATGGTCCATCATAAGCAGGTTCAGTTGACCCAGTACATTTTAAATTCTTTATGTACACACTATCACCTGGGTTCAAATCATGAAGCAAGAAGTCTAAGGGGCCTGCTTGAACAACAGCTCCAGACTCATGGAGTTCTCGCAATTTTGTTTGTAATTGTATAATATAAGTGGCAATGGTTGTATCCCCTCCTAACAATGAAGTACAGGCAGTGTTGAATGGTTGTGCCTGAATAGGTGGATGCACAAATAGCATCTCAAATGGTGAGATGTGTAAATCACCTCTGGATCTGCTTCTTAGATAAAATAAGGCCAGAGATAGAATTTCAGGCCATTTCAAATGAGTCTGCATGCATAATTTGCCAATCATAGTTTTAAGTTCCTTATTCATCCTTTCAACTTGGCCGGAGCTTTGGGGATGATATTATGTATGAAATTTAGGAGTTATCCCCAAACATGAAAAAATTTGCGATAAGACTTAGTCAGTAAAGTGAGTTCCTCTATCAGAATCAATACGTGCTGGTAGGCCAAAATGAGGAATAATCTCTTTCAAAAGGATTTTGGCAAAAAAAGCCTCTGAGGCCTAGGCAATAGGAAATGCTTCAGGCCACCTGGTCAGTTGATCAACTATGACCAGACAAAATTTATAGTGTCCAGCTTTTGGCTTAGAGATAAAATCAATTTGCAAATGCTCAAATGGTGTGTAAGCCAGAGGAAGTCCACCAAAAGCTTTTTCTCGAAAAGTGTGATGATTAAAGGCCTGGCAGGTGGTACAAGCTGTACATATTTTGGAAGCAATTGTAGTTATTCCAGGTGCAATCCATACTCTTTTAACAGAGTCTACAATGCCTTGGGTGCCAAAATGACCAGGTTTATGGATGGAATGACAAATTTGGTTATAGAAAGCCCTAGGGAGCAGGAGCTTGCCTTCAG
Organism: Gracilinanus agilis; assembly: GCF_016433145.1. Classification (NCBI taxonomy): domain Eukaryota; kingdom Metazoa; phylum Chordata; class Mammalia; order Didelphimorphia; family Didelphidae; genus Gracilinanus; species Gracilinanus agilis. Next base: position 378,169,472 of record NC_058132.1, on the reverse strand, counting down.
ATGACACCCATACTCCATTTATCTGTTTTGCTTTAAATTTCTGCTTCCATTTTCCCACTTCCTTGTCATTATAGGAAAAAGATAGATCCAAATTATCAGTAATTGTTAGTGGCATAATTAACTCAGGTCTTTCTAAGGCTGCTAGTTTGGCTGCAGTATCTGCTCGATCATTTCCCCTGGAGACAGGGTCAGTGCTACCTGTGTGTGCAGAGCAGTGAACAACAGCTATGGCTTCAGGGAGTTGAATGGTAGAAAGAAGTTCAGTGATAAGGTCTCCATTGGCAATACATTTTCCAGCTGATGTTAAGAATCCCCTTTGAAGTCATAACATGCTGACAGCATGACATATGCCAAATGTGTAACAGGAGTCTGTGTAAATTGTGACCCTTTTGTTCTGTGCAATGATACAAGCCTGTTTTAAAGTTGTGAGTTCTGCACCTTATGCACTTACATGTGACGGTAAAGAAGCTGACCATGGAGTATCCAATTTTGTAACTACTGCAGCTCCTGTATAGTGCACACCCTCTCTCATAAAATAAGAACCATATGTAAATAATATTAAATCAGGATTATCCAAAGGTATGTCCAGTAAATCACTACAAGATTTATCAACAGTGGACACCAAAGATATACAACCATGTAAAGGTTCTCCAGAAATTGGCAAGTCAGGGAGCAAGGTTGCAGGATTAAGAGCTCCACAGCATTTTAATTGATATGTTCATTATTCAATAGGGTTATCTCACATCTCATAATCCTTTGATCAGTAAATGCCTGAGTTCTATGTCTTAATAACAATGCCTCTACCTTGTGCAGGTACATTATTGTCAGAGGGCATCCTAGTACCAAATCAGCAGATTTTGTCACTAATAAAGGTGTGGCAGCTACTCCTCTAAGGCATGGTGGTGCTCCTGCAGCTACTGGGTCCAGCTGGGCTGAATAATAGGCTACTGGGCGTTGATCAGGTCCCAACAGTTGAGTTAGAATACCTGAAGCTACTCCTTTCCTTTCATGGACATATAAAGTAAATGGTTTGTCATAATGTGGGATACCGAGAGCAGGGGCAAACAGGATAGCATGTTTTAAATTTGAAAGAGCTGTTCGGTGTTCCTTTTCCAATTTAAGTGTTTCAGGGACTGTGTTTTTTGTGAGTGCTATAAGGGAGTTAGTAATTTCCCCATAGCAAGGGATCCACTGCCGAAAAAATCCTGTCGCTCCAAGTATTGCCCTCAATTGTTTTTTAGTGGTAGGATCACTTAAATTTTGGATACTTTCAATATGTTGTGGATAAATTAAACTGGACCCAGCAGTTAAAATAAAGCCTAAATATCACGCTTTCGGGAGACACCACTGAACCTTTTCTTTGAGATCTTGTGGCCTCTTTTATGTAATTCTAAAAGAAGATGTTTACTATCTTCTTGACATGTTGTGGCATCTGGTGAGGCCAAGAGTAAATCATCTACATATTTAATTAACTTGCTGTTTTTAAATGTAATATTATCTGTGTCTTGGCTCAAAATCTTTGCAAAAAGGGTCGGACTTTCGACATACCCTTGGGACAAACATGCACATGTCCATGGGAACCTTTCCAGGTGAAAGCAAAGATATGTCTGGAGTCCTTATGTATAGGTATGGAAAAGAAGGCTGAGCACAAGTCTATTATTGTAAAGTATGTAGCTGTGCTAGGAATAGAAGAAATGCTAGTATTTATATTGGAAACTACAGGGTGTCTCTTTATAACATGATTGTTCACTGCCCTCAAATCCTGCACTAATCGATAGAGATGTTTGCCATCAGGCCCCAATTTTGGCTTTTTAACAGGCAGGATTCGTGTATTGTATTCTGATTTACAGGGAATTATGATGCCTTGGTCAATTAGTGAATTTATCACTGGGGTAATGCCCTCTATTGCCTCCTTCAAGAGAGGATACTGAGGAATGGAAGGAGGTGGGCTAGATTTTGTTTTAATTTGGACAGGGACAGCTGATTTAAGTATGCCAACATCAGAAGGTGATGTGGCCCAGAGACTCAGGTATATCTGTTAGGATTTCAAAAGTGGGAGACCCCTGTATCTCATGAGTATCTGAAAGGAGCCCAGGGAGCAAAGTTAAGGATTCCTCAGGCAATTCTAGTGACATAGAGCTATCTGGAGAGCAATTTATTGTGGCTCTAAGCTTGTATAAAAGATCTCTCCCAAGCAAGTTTATAGGGGAGCCGGGCATCTATAGGAAAGAGTGCTCCACATTTAGGGGCCCTACGGCTACTGTTCTAGGGGAGAGCTTTGGTACCATTTGGGGTTTTCCTGATACCCCCACTACTTATTGATCCTATGGAATTGCAATATGTGTCTGGTGTACTCTTCAATATAGATATGGAAGCTCCAGTGTCCACAAGACAGTCATAATAGGTGTTACCAACCTTTAATGTTACATAAGACTCATCAGTATAGGGGGGGCAGTGGATGGGGACAACGGGCAGTAAGGCATCAGGGTCTGGAAAATCAAAGGTTATATCCTTTGATCCCTCTACCTCAACCCCCCACCCTGTACACCTTCATAATCTTTGGGTAGGCCCATGGGCTCCTCCTTGAGGGGCAGTAGCACCCTGGGTGGTTTGGGGCCGAGATCCACTCAAGATATACTGCTCTGGAGTCATTTGGTATAAGTTATCAATTGCCTGATCCATATACCTAGATCTGTTACTAGTCCTAAAGTCATGGTCCCAGAAATCATTGTTTCCATAATTGTTATTATTTCTATAATTTCTATAATCATTATTTCTATAATTGTTATTATGTCTATAATTATACTTATTTCTAAAGTTGTAATTTCTGAAGTTATTATTTTTAGATGCTTGATTCCAAGTCCTACAGTTCATCATTACATGACCCCTTCTTCCACAGAAATGGCACATAAGGGGCTGAAAGTTAGATTCTTGGAGAGGGGCAATTGCCATTGGTTTAGTAGCAGACTCTTGTAGTCATTTTTCAACTCTATCACTTACAACAGAGTCATTTAAAGAGTCTAGTTGCTTATTAAACATGTCCATATTCTTTTTAAATATGTCCAATAAACTACTACTCTCTTCCTGTTTCTCTTTATGGTTGTTAAAGGCATAAACAGCAGTTCTCCTTAACTCATCAAGGCCATGTAGGGCAATTTGTTTTAAAATAATCTACAACCTCTTTATGAGAGTTATGGACAAATTGTTCCTTTATTAGCCTTATATCCTTTTCAACAGAAAGGTCAAGTTCCATGTATCTATTTCCCATTTCAATGAGCCTGTCCATGAATTGGGAGGGTGTCTCATCATCAGATTGTGTAATGCTTTGAAATTTGGGCCAGGCCTGAGGTTTCTCAGCACATGTTCACATTGCTCTTAGAAGGGCACCCCTAGCAATGTTACGATTAAAAATGATAAAGACTGATATAAATATAGAAATTAGTATTTTAATTAAAGCCATGCTGATAGGGATATAGTCATTAGACCACGCGCTTGTAAGAATTCAAAACTGCCGCCTCCGCCATTATTGTTATCTCTCGCCTCTTCCCACACCTGCTAGACAAGAGTGCGACTTCCTCCTTACCCAGGAGATTTAACCCCTCTCTTACATCATCATACTTCCTGTTTGCCATGAGGAATCATGGGAAATGTAGTTTGATAGTTCCCATGTGTCCACAGAAAATATATATATACTTTTAAATGGCATGTCCCAAACTCCAATTTTACAGCAAGACGTAAGTCTTAGTAGTCTTTGTGGTCATTATACTGCCAGTTAGAATCTTCAGATGGCCAGCATACTGCATTGTGTCCTCGGGGTTTGTTAGCATGGGTGAGAATTTTAGTCCTCTCCTGTTCCATTAGGAAAGCCCAGAGCAATTTTTCAACTTATTTATATGTGGGATCATAATCATAGAAAATATCATCAAATTTTTTTATTACTGTTAGAGGTTCTTTGGTGAAGGACGGGCAATTTTCTTTGAAATCTTTTATATCCTGGCTTGTGAAAGGCTTATATTGTTTCAATGTGACCACATCCTCTTCGGGTGATATTGTGGACACTTCCCTTAAGGGAAAAAGGCCTGCACAGGAATCATTTACTGACTGTGGGTAGGCCATGTTAGCCAGGAGTTGCAGAGCATGAGCAAATTGGTTTAGAGTGCGAGAGAAGAGTTTCTGCACCTGAGATATAGTAGAGGGACCTGGTATTCCTATGTTAGAGGAAACAGGTTTGCAAAAATCAGGCCTGTTTTGGGAAGAATCCTCTTCCGTTTTTTTAGCTTGTAAGTGATACACTACCTGGTTCAATTGAACTTGCATGTCAGCTCACATTCTCCTTATTTGTGACCATCCAACCCAGAGAAAAAAGAAAACTACAAGCCACATAGAAACAAGGAAGTAATCAAGAACTCTATAAGTTCCTAATTGAGCAAAAACTGCAAGGGTTTCTTGTAGAGTAGCATTTATACTGCTGAACATTCTGATAAAAAAAAGGCAAAATAAAGGGAAGTGGAAAACAGAATAAGTCTTTAATGTATATATTGATTTGTTTATTTAATTTGGGGGTAGGGGTAAACTAAAGGGTATTGTATATTATTATTTTTTTATTAAATGGTTTTGCTTGAGAAAATTAATTATAATTTATTCATTTATATTAAATATTATAATTTGTTTATAGTATATAGTTTATAATTGTATTAAATGTGTAAAAAATTTTAAATATTAATTTAATTTTTTTAAATTAAAAAACATTTTAATGCCTTTATTTATATACTTATTTGGTGTTGTTGCTCATCAGGAAGAAGGGGGGAGAAACAGAGAAAAGGCAAAAAAAATTTTTTTTGCTCTCTATTGATGTCTGGTGGCTAAGTGGTCACACTACAGCAGAGAAGGGTAGGAGTGGCAAGCAAGGGGCGTGACTACCCAGAAACCAAAATGGAGGATATGGCTACAAAAAAGGGCAGATTCACTCTAAAGCCTTCACAATCAGAAACTGGGGGTTGAATCAATTACCGTGCTTTTTTTTAAACCCCAGTCCAGCAGGGAAGCTAGAAAGCAGGCTGGGGTGGATGAAAAAAGGCCAGGACATCCCCTCACCAAGGCAAAAAGCCCAGCAGAGGTTAGAGGTTTCTGCAAGGTAAAAGGTCTTTCTCACACAGGGTCTAGGGGCTGTGGGGTGTTTAAAAGCTTACCAGTCACAGGAGTAGTAGGCAGGTCAGCTGGACAGTCTTAAGAAGGTCTGTAGTATAAGGAAACTGAAATAATAAATAAAGCAGCTCAAGCAGGGAAGGGAGGCTGCAGTGGTCTGAGGAACCAGCACAAGCGTGGAGCGGATGAGGAAAGCATGTGAAAGATGCCTGAGAGGGAAAATGCATGTATCAGGAAAAAAAATTGGAGCCAGCTGCTTCAGCAAAGGTTTTGGAGCCAGCTGCTTCAGCAAAGGCTGAAAAAAAAAAACACATAAAGCTCGGCCACGGGGGGGGGGGGGGGGGAGGAGGGGAAGGAGCAGCTGGGAATTATTTTCACAGGGAGTCTGAAAATCCCTTTGTTAAATTGCCAACTGTAAGTTTTAAATTTAATATTCAATGCCTCCAAAGTATGATATTTATAAGGATTTTATTTAAAGCACAGGGAAAGAGTCTTAACTCACCCTTAACCATACCATCTCCTCTCCAAAAAAACACCCTGTCACCAGGCCCACAAAAACCATATCAAAAACAGACCGCAAAACCCACAGCCAATAGAAAAGGACTTAAGGAATTATGGGTATGGTGAAAGGGAGTTTGGGTAATGTAGTTTTAACACACAACCAATAGGAAAAAGCTTAAGGAATTATGGGTATAGTAAAAGGGAATTTGGGTAATGTAGTTTATAAAAGGGGTACAAGGTCTTTTCAACTTTACAATGCCCATTATCTATTATTTAACATTGTACTAGAAACACTAGCAGTAACACTTAGAGAAGAAAAAGAAATTGAAGGTATCAAAATAGACAATGAGCAGANCAGTAACACTTAGAGAAGAAAAAGAAATTGAAGGTATCAAAATAGACAATGAGCAGACTAAGCTGTCACTCTTTGCAGATGATATGATGGTCTACTTAAAAAAATCCTAGATAATCAACTAAGAAGCTTGTAGAAATAATCAACAACTTTAGCAAAGTTGCAGGATACAAAATAAATGCACATAAATCATCAGCATTTCTATATATTTCCAACACATCACAGCAGCAAGAGGTAGAAATAGAAACACCATTTAAAATCACCCTAGACAATATAAAATACTTGGGTATCTATCTACCAAAACAAACACAGGAATTATACAAACACAACTAGAAAACACTTTCCAAACTGGATCTAAACAATTGGAAAAACATTGAGTGCTCATGGGTAGGATGAGGTAACATAATAAAAATGACCGTTCTACCCAAATTAATTTATCTATTTAGTGCCATACCTATTAAGCTACCAAAAAACTTTTTTACTGAATTAGAAAAATACATAACAAAGTTCATTTGGAAGAACAAAAGATCGAGAATATCAAGGGAAATAATGAAAAAAAAAAAAACGTGAAGGAAGGTGGCCTAGCAGAAGCAGATATTAAACTACACTATAAAGCTGTGATCATCAAAACCATATGGTACTAGCTAAGAGACAGAAGGGAGGATCAGTGGAATAGACTAGGGCTAAGTGACATCAGCAAAACAGTGTATGATAAACCCAAAGAGCCCAACTTTTGGGACAAAAATCCACTATTTCATAAAAACTGTTGGGAAAATTGGAAAACAATATGGGAGAGATTAGGTTTAGATCAACATCTCACACCCTACACCAAGATAAATTCAGAATGGGTTAATAACTTGATCATGAAGAAGGAAACTATAAGAAAATTAGGTGAATATAGAATAGTATACCTGTCACATCTATGGGAAAGGGAACATATTAAAACCAAGCAAGAGTTAGAAAAAATTACAAAATGTAAAATAAATAATTTTGATTATATTAAATTTAAAAGGTTTTGTACAAACAAAAACAATGCAAACAAAATCAGAATGGAAACAACAAACTGGCAAAAAATCTTTATAGCAAAAAAAAGCTGACAGAGGTCTAATTATTCAAATATACAAGGAGCTAAATCAATTATATAAAAAAATCAAACCATTCCACAGTAAATAAATAGGCAAGGAACATGAATTGGCAATTTTCAGATAAAGAAATCAAAACTATCAATAAGCACATGAGAAAATGTTCTAAATCTCTAATAATTTGAGAAATGCAAATCAAAACAACTCTGAGGTACCACCTCACACCTAGCAGATTGGCTAAAATGATAGCAGTGGAGAGTAATGAATGTTGGAGGGGATGTGGCAAAATTGGGACATTAATGCACTATTGGTGAGGTTGTGAACTGATCCAACCATTCTGGCTGGCAATTTGGAACTATGCCAAACAGCTCTAAAAGACTGCCTGCCCTTTGATCCTGCCATACCATTGCTGGGTTTGTACCCCAAAGAGATCATATATAAACAGACTTGTACAAAGATATTTATAGCCGCTCTTTTTGTGGTGGCAAAAAACTGGAAAATGAGGGTATGCCCTTCAATTGGGGAATGGCTGAACAAATTGTGATATAGCTTGGTGATGGAATACTATTGTGCTCAAAGGAATAATAAACTAGAGGAATTCCAGGTGAACTGGAAAGTACTCCAGGAATTGATGCAGAATGAAAAGAGCAGAGACAGAAGAACATTTTTCCACAGAGACTGATACACTGTGCCAAAATCGAATGTAATGGACTTCCGTACTGGCAGCAATGCAATGACCCAGGACAATTCTGAGGGATTTATGGAAAGGAATGCTATCCACATTCAGAGGAAGAATGGCAGGAGTGGAAACACAGAAGTAAAACAACCGATTGAATGCATGGGTTGATGCAGACATGGTTGGGTACGTAGACACTAAAGGACCACACCAATGCAACTATCAATAATATGTAAATAAGTCTTGACTGATCACACATGCTAAAACCAGTGGAAATGCACTTTGGATATGTGGGGGGGCTTAAAGGGGGAGGGTGAAGGAGAAAGTAAAAACAGGAATCATATAACCATGAAAAATTTTTTCTAAAAATATAAAATATTTAAATTAAAAAAAAGATGAAAGGTTGTTGAGTATTCACTAAAGAAACAGGGAATGGTATATATCATCGAACCACTTTGTTTGCATTATTTGAAGTCTTTCTTCTCATTCCTTTAGTACCTTCAATAAAGATGCTTCTTTTAGGGATCATACAAGAGAGAATTTAGACTAGTATATGAACAGAGAAGATAAATTCCATCCAATTCTGAAAGACTAGAATTTCCTCTAGATCATTGATGGGCAAACTTTTTAAAGAGGAGGTCAAAGAAAAGAAAATGCTCATCTTTCTGTCTGTTTCTAAGGCAACTCTTTTGAAGTTTCATTGTATCGTATCCTACTCATTGTATTTGTCAGATAAGGAATAATGTCTCACAGCTGGATAGAACATTTCAGGGGGCCACATCTGGCCTACCAGCCATAGTTTTCCCATCAATGCTCTAGATCATTGATTCCCAAAGTGGGTGCTACCACCCCCTGGTGGGTGCTGCAGAGATCCAGAGGAGTGGTGATGGCCACAGGTACATTTATCTTTTCTATTAATTGCTATTGAAATTTAAATTAATTTCCTGGGGGCTAAGTAATATGTTTTGTGGCAAGGAGGTGGTAGGCCAAAAAAGTTTGGGAACCACTGCTCTAGATTATCAACTTCTAATTAACTCTTTCCTCTATGTTATATCTTTTCCTTTGAAATGATGATAAATAACATCACATTTTCAGTGCTTACTATAACCACAAGAGTGCTTTTCACATTCTGAGAACTTTGAAATTAGGCATGGAGAAGAAATATAAAAAAAAATATTGTACACTCTAAAAATATTCCATTTTCCCCAAAAAATATAGTATCCAAATCTTTTCAATCTGAGCTTTGCAACAATCCCAAACAACAAGCATGTGTTAAATGCTTCCTATATGCAAAGCAAATGCTTCCTATATATTGGGACACAAGGACAAGATAAAATAGCAAAACAAAACAGATATTCCTTTTTTAATTAAAAAATATTTATTATTCATTCATTTATTTTAAAATAGTTTTCCCTGGTTACATGATTTATGTTGTCTCCCTCCTTTCTTCCCTCCCCTTTCCCAGAGCTGACAAGGAATTCCACTGGGTTATAAATGTATTATCACTTGATACCTATTTCTATATTATTCATTTTTAATAGAGTAATCTTTTAAAACCAAAACCCCAAATCAAATACCAATGTAAACAACATATGAGTAAAAAATTCATATACTTTTCTTTTGCATTTCTTCTCCCATAGTTCTTTCTTGCAATGTGGATAGCGTTCTTTCTCATAAGTAGCAAAGTCTATTACATTTGATTGTCCCACAATGTTTCCGTTACGGTGTACAATTGTGTGGGACCAAGGAGTTAAATCCCCCCCGGAACTTTCCCTCTTCTATCCTATAAGTTCACAAAGAGCACACAGGTGCAGAGAAGAAAGAAACGTAACCTTGAGAAAGATATAGAAAGTGGAGATAAAACTCCTTCTTGGCTCCAGAGGCCAGACTCTAGCCAAAACTATGTTTACTGTTTGATTCCAATTATGTGTTAAGCTTAGTTCTTACAGTAAAAGAGATAAAATAGGGACTGCTTCTAGCTTGGGAAGCAGTAGCCTAAAGCCTGTTGATAGAGTAACATGGTGGATTAAAGCTAGATTGGTATAAGCCTGCAGAGTGTGAGAGTCTCTTCTCCCTTTGCACTACCCTATCCCTAGATGCCAAACTCTAAGATTCCCAAGATTGTGTCATACAATGTTCTCCTAGTTCTTCTCATTTCACTCCACATCTGTTCATGTAGGTTTTTCCAGTTTATATGGAAATCAAGCAGTTTATCCTTCCTTATAGCACAATAGTATTCCATCACCATCAGTATACTACAATTTGTCTAGCCATTTCCCAATCAAGGGACACAACCTCATTTTCCAATTTTTTGCCACTACAAACAGCATGGCTATGAATATATTTGTAAAACTATTCTTTATTATCTCTTTGGGGTTATAACCTAGTAGTGATATTGCCGAACTGAAGGGCATGCATTCCTTTAAAGACCTTTGGGCATAATTCTAAATAGCCTACTAGCAATGCATTCATGTCCCAATTTTGCCAAAACTCCTCCTACATTTATTATTTTCCTTTACTGTAATATCCCTTCAATTTATGTTTCTTCTCTAATTACTACAACTAGTGTTTCTAGTACAATATTAAATAATAGAGGTGATAATGGGCATGCTTAATTTGCTCCTGATCTTATTTGGAAATCTTCTAACTTATCTCCCATTGCGGATGATACTTGCTGGTGGATTTAATAAATATCGCTTATTATTTTGAAGAAACGTCCTCTATTTTTATACTTTCTAGTATTTTCAACAGAAAGTGTTGTATTTTTTCAGACTTTTTCTGCCTCTCTTGAGATGTGATTTCTGTTAGGTTGCTTATTGATATGGTCAATTATGTGGATGTTTTTCCTAATATTAAAACAGCCTTGTTTTCCTGGTATAAATCCCACCTGGCCATAGTTAATAATCATTGTGATAAGTTGCTATAGTCTCTTTGCTAGTATTCTGTTTAAGATTTTTGCATCCACATTTATTAAAGAGATTGGTTTGTAGTTTTCTTTCTCTGTTTTTGGTCTTCCTGGCTTGGGAATCAGGACCAAATTTGTGTCATAAAAAGAATTTGTTAAGACTCCTTCCTTGCTTATTTTGTGAAATAGTTTGTAGGGTATTGGAATTAGTTATTCTTTAAATGTTTGATAGATTTCACTTGTGAATCCATCTGGTCCTGGGGATTTTTTCTCAGGGACTTCCTTGATGGCTTGTTCAATTTCTTTCTCTAATATGGGATTATTTAAGTATTCTCTTTTTTCTTTTGTTAATCTAGGCAATTTACATTTTTGTAAATATTTATCCATTTCACCTAGATTGCCATGTTTATTACCATATAATTGGGGAAAATATTTCTTAATAATTGTTTTAATTTCCTCTTCATTGGAGATGAGATCTCCCTTTGCCTTTTTGATACTGTTATTTTGATTCTCTTATTTCTTTTTTTATTAGATTAACCAGTATTTTATCTTTTTTATTTGTTATTTCAAAGTACCAACTTCTAGTATTATTTATTAGTTCAATAGTTCTTTTATTTTCAATTTTATTAATTTCTCCTTTAATTTTTAGGATTTCTGATTTAGTTTTTATCTGGGGATTTTTAATTTGTTCTCTTTCTAATTTTTTAAGTTGCAAGCCCAATTGATTATCTCCTCCCTATTTATTTTGTTAATATAGGCATTCAAGGATATAAAAATTCCGAAATACTGCTTTAGCTACATCCTATAGATTTTATTATGTTGTCTCCTCATTGTCATTCTCTTCAATGAAATCAGTAATTTTTTCTTTGATTTGTTCTTTGACCCACCCTTTTGTTTCCAATTAATTTTAAACTTGCTTCTCCATGAACCCTTTTAATTATAATTTTTATCACATTGTGATTTGAAAAGTTGCATTTATTATTTCTGCTTTTCTGCATTTGTTTGCAATGCAAAACAGAAATCCCTGACCTGAAGAAGTTTACATTCCACCAGAATTCATCTATCCCAGCAGAATATTATAAAGTAGTATTTTCATATCATCATTTCTTCTACATAAAACCATTGGGAAACCTGTGGCCCATTTGTGATTTATGTTCTCTTTCAAGGTTACCGTTGATATTCATTTTTGCCTTGATTTTTTTATATAAAGATTCTAAATGGGTAATGAAGGAATATAGTATATAATGTGGCATATATGAGTCCTGTACCTCCCACACATGGCCCTATTTGTCCTACTTGCATAGACCCCAGAAGAGTTAACCAGATCTAGAAATAGTTATAGTTTGAAACTGTATAAAACATGCTCTGATTCCCATAGTTTCTTTTTAATCAATCAGTTTGAATAAAATGAGATTTGACAGTAATCCTGGTGATAATGATGATGGTTTTGCTCCATGATGTACAAACAATTTCCCACAACTCAGCAGTTTGCCCTCTAAGATCAAATTAATCAGTTTGATTCAATATCTTATTTCTTTACTTAGGCAGACAGAGAATAAGATATTAAGAGTGTCTGAAAAATCAGAAGCATAGTCATTAGGAGAATGAAAGTTAGCTGCTCTATACCCCTCTCCAAAATAGAGATCCCAGGAGGAACTCTCCTACAAGAGAAGGGGGCTGGTATGATGAAGGGATATTCCAAAATGAGGGGGCCACAGTGGTATATAAGTATTCCAGAGTGAGGAGGTTCCAGGTGCTAGGGAAAGTTCAAAGCTAAAACTGTTTCTGAGGTATGGTGGCCAATTTCAAAAAGTCAGCAAGGGAAAAAGAAACAAAAAGAGAATAAGATAAATTCAGCTAAGAGGTGATAGTGAAGAGATCAAGAAGGCTTGCAAGCATTAAGGATAGGTGAGGATAAAGAGCACTTTCTTTTTTTCAAAAAATTAACTTCCTGGTTTACAGTCTTTCTATTCATCTCAACTATAGATTTAGAAGAAAAGAGATAGAAGTAAAAGGAGAAAGAAAGAGAATTATAGAGAGATACAGAGGATATTGATTAGATCAAACCATCTTTGTTTGATCATGAAGTCTAAGATATCAACAGCTCTGTTATTATTGCAAAGTTGAGATATATATCATGGGAGTTGAGAAGGCTGAATTTTCCAGGAAAAAAAACCACAGAGGTGAAGGAAAAGGTAGGTAGTAAAATCCTTGAGAGAAAAAAAGAAAAATTATCTTGAGGCCCCAAATGTGAAGTTCATAGGAGAAGTGGTTGCTTGCAAAGGAAGATTCTGGAAGTGACTGTGGCAAAGGAGTATGCACATTTCTACTCCTGGTTCAGTGTTTGAAGACCATCAAAGAGGAGAAATCAGTGTTAGAGAATATGATATCTTCTGGAAAAAGCCAGGTTTCTTTGCATGTCATAAAATTAGAAACATAAATGGTAGCTTGTTTAATTCTTTTTTTAAAATTATATTGTGCAAGATATTGGCAACAGGCAAGGGATGACTTAGCTATGACTGTACTTGAATACCATATACATTTTTCTAAAAATCACTGTGATATATAAGTACCAGAACTAAAAAGTTCAACCCACTTAATAAATGTTGGAAAGGGATGGGTTTTAGAGTAGTGATTTAATTTTTATATGAAACTCCTGGGTGGAAAAACTTCTACCAATTGAAGTTGGCATCTTTCCAACAACATAGTTGCCCAGAGAATTGAGAATGAGTTGCCCAGAGTCACACATTCATACGTATATGTGAGCTAAGAGGCCTGACTTGAAATCAGATGTCCTGGATTTCAAGGACAATTCTTTACTCACTTGACCATGCTATGTAGGAATCTGAGGAGAATAAAATTACTCCATCCCATTATAGCACTTCCTATCATATGTACATAGCTTCCGTCTCCCTTTACTAGTTAGATCTTTGAATGAGGGGTAAGGCTTTTTACTCTTGGGTAAGGCTATTTCTGTTTTATGCTAAAAGATACAGAAATGACAGTTGGATCCACCTAAGTAGTTGCTATGACTAGAGAAGAATTACCTTATTCTTATCTATTCTAATTATCTTTGTAGCTCTGAGGAGTCCTCAGCAGATGTTAGTGGAAAAAGTGACTGTAAGAAAGGATACAGCTAATGGTTCTACTATTGACAAATCACAGTTGAAGAAAGTTTCTCCCATTTGATCAGCAAGATAGTGCCACATTGATCCATCTGTAGGATCCTCACCACTGATCTTAATTATAGCGTCTTAAAAGCAATTTAGATTAGTTTGATAATTTCTAATAAAAGCTAATTCAGGATAAAATACAAACAATGAATGTTCTGTATGTCTGAATACAATCAAGACAAGTCATGAGACATTATTCTATTAGTAATTTAGTAAGGCTGACTTCCATTGCTGAACCTGGAATACCACATGAAGCAGTGCAAAATTGGCAAGTGTTTTCTTAGTCATTCTCCTACAGAAATCTCCATCACCAGTTAAATAATTTGCTTGAGAGCAAAATGGGGTGATGATAGATTAAACAAGATTTTCACCTCCAAGTTCTTTAAACTCAATTAAGTTAATATACAGAGTCAAAATCAGATGTCAAAACCACTGGAGTAGGTTCTATTTCTGAGTCATTTCACTGGATATGTTTCTTAGAACATCTTAGAAAAAAAAGCAGAAAGAAAACTGATTCTGATGACATGTCATGACTGATTATTTCTTTGCCTTCAATGACAAAATCCCCATGTTATTTGCCTTTTAGGCCTCATATAGACAATATGAGTGGAATTTCAACAAATCCCCAGAAAACACACATATGCACACAATAGGAGACAAATTCCTATGGCATCTTGTTCATCTGAGAAATATTTCAAAGATTCAGAAAGAACTTAAAAACTTTTGTAGATCTAGAATTGGAAAGGACTTCATATGGACTCACAGATCATATAATCAAAGCTCCTTAATTTTACAGAGGAGGAAACTGAAACCTAGAGAAGTTAAATGAGTTGTCCAATGTTATCCAGTGTCGCAGGCAACACTTAAAAACAGGTCCTCTGAATCTAATGTCAGTGTTCTTTCTACTATATTGAAAAAGAAATGATCCTTCAGAAGGAGATATGTATATAGAGAAGGACCCAGATGGATTGATGGTAAACCCCCACAAAAAAAAATAACACCTAAGGATCTTTCCAGGGCCAGTAAAGTGCAAAACCCCTTGAAACTATATTGAAAACACAAGTGTTAAGTTTATTTTGCAACTTAAGGTTAGGGAACTGATAGCTAAGAACCAAAATGTTCCTGATTCTACAGAGCTAAATCTCCAACCAACTTCTACCCCTCTCTCACGAGAGAACTCTTCTGATCTTCCAAACTTCCTACCAGCTCCCTGTTCTTATCTAAACTCAAAAACCATCTGACTAACTACCTAGATTAATTATCCCAGTTTGCTAATCAGTGAATCTTTAAATTGTCTCTAAAAAAGGCTATTGAGAATGGACTAACAGGTGGACTGAGTCCTTTCCCAAGTGTGGGGTTGGCTTCTTAGGTTAAAAAAAACCCAAACTCCCAGATGTTAAAATCTTTGGATTACCTCAGCCAAACTGACACAACACTACCGCGAAAACCAGATCACCTCCTAGGTATCTTCCAAGGCTCAAGAACCACCAAGTTTCTCCACAAACTGGTCAGTTCAGAGTAGCTGATAGAGAAGTTGCTCTCCCTTCCAGCTTAAGGACAGGAAAACCAGTGAAGTGTCAGTTAACTCCCAAACCTCTCCTCTGTAGTTCTCATTCTAGAATCTTTTCCAGGGTTCATGGCTAAATTTTTCTCTCTCCCTTTTAGAGATAATGTTTGCATTTTCCCTTATCCCTTATCTCTCCATTCCTACAATATTATATCGCTTCTTTTTCCTGGCTTATCTCATTTACTCTCCCTTCTTATATTCTGTAATCTAATTTAAGTGGTTTCTGTTCAACCTTCAATCTCACAGCTATTTCTATGTCTTTCTTTATGCCTTTTCCGTATAAATTTTTTTTACCTTGAAATAAATTTTATTTTTAAAAAAGTAAAATAAATAAAGTAATTAAAAGTAATCTGCCATTCATTCAGACATATACAGATATGGTACAGACAAAGATACATAAATCTGTAAATCCATAAGATAGGTGAACATAGTATACAAACAAAACTGCAGATGGAGAATATTTTTTCCTCTCCCCACAGAGATAAACATCCATGTTATCTTTGATAACAAATTTTCTCCCGTATATTCCCCCTAATTAAGCCAATCACTGTACTTTTGTCATCTTTTCAGAGTTAGCTTACGAAATTTAAGGTGTTGGTATTTTTCTAAGTGCCTGAAATGAAAAACACCAGAGAATATTGTCCACAATTGTTGATTTGGTAGGGAACCAGTTTGACCCTCTAATGGAATTAATTCAGGGATCCCCTTATATTTCACTTCAAGGTCATAAGTTCCATGGAATGCCATCTACCCTTCAGTCATTACTGT
Source organism: Gracilinanus agilis (assembly GCF_016433145.1). Taxonomy (NCBI): domain Eukaryota; kingdom Metazoa; phylum Chordata; class Mammalia; order Didelphimorphia; family Didelphidae; genus Gracilinanus; species Gracilinanus agilis. Next base: position 378,153,303 of record NC_058132.1, on the reverse strand, counting down.
TTCCTCCTCTCTCCCTTGCCGCAGTAACCACCAAGCCACAGTGGGCTCTGATAGGTGACTTTTCATTTTATTTTTTTTTAACCATTACCTTCTGTCTTAAAAATAGATATTAAATGTAATTTCCAAAGCAAGAGAGGAAGAAGGGCTAGGCATTTGAGATTAAGTGACTTGGCCAGGGTCACACAGTTAGGAAGTGTCTGAAGCCAGATTTGAAATCAGGGCCTCCCAACTCAAAGTCTGGCACTTTCTCCACTGAGATATTTGGCTACCCTACCTTTCATCTTATCTTTCTTGGAACTAGAACTTCATTGTACTCCCTGTATGACTTTTTGGTATGGCATGCTGGAAACAGACTCTTCCTTCAGTCCTCATCCCATGCTTCATATTTTCAAACCCTTTTTCACTTTAAGGACAAGCTCAAAAATCATATCCTTCATGGAACTCTAATTCACTCTGACCCTTTCCTCCAACCCAAATATAATTTACCCCTTCTTGGTTTTCTCATAATATTTTATCTTTACTTCCTCCTTACCTTTTTTCACTCTCTACCTTGCACATTAGTTATTTGCTTCTATACATAGCATTAACCTCTATTATATCTCAACCTACTGGAAAACAGGATCCATGTCTTATCGTCATGTCTGTAGCACTTAACACAATGCCTTACATTGTTTTTCTTTGTTTTGTTTGACTTGAAATTTAATTGGAATAGGAAACTATTGATAAAGAAAATTCATTTAACCAGTCAAGATCCACACCCTTCTATACAGTTTTATTGAGTTGCTTAGGCAAAAAGATGCTAAATGACTTGGTCAGGGTCCCCCAGATATCAGGTTTCCAAAGGAGTATTTGATCTTAGCTGTTCTTTACTCAAATATGGCTCTATCCACTAGCCATACTGCCTATCTTGTTTTGCTTATATTTGCCACTTAAAAGAGCACTGAATTGATCTAAAAGAATCACAATAACTATGTTAGCTCATTTTTGTCAAAGAACTCTTCTGACCCTCTTTATTTTTGTGCTAAGGTTCACTCTGCTGATACAGAAAAATACTTGCAAATTGATATAAGGCCAGTATCATTCTCCTACTAAAGCCTACTTTAAAAATTTTCACTACTAATTATTACCTTGAAAAGTGACCATGAAAAATGTCTTTTATCTGAGCTAATATCTATACCTATCTTACTCCTCCAACTATATTGTGTCAGGGTCTAATGTTTCTTCTCCCTGCCTACTTCTGATAGACATAAACAGTCTTGGTTGATAAGCCAGGAAGTTATGAAATGGAACTACATACACATAGTATTATTTTTAAAAGATGGAAGAAATAGCTGAAAAAAAACCAATATGAAGATATCTTGATCACTTTCCATGGAAGAGTAGAAGCCTTAGATAGGTTATGCCAAGGAGCTTGGCATAGCTCACACTCCTTTACAGTCTTTCCAATGTCAGAATTGATTCCAGGACACTAGACAAAATTTCTAGCCAAGACCTCCATGCAAACATTTTCTGGATGTGATGCAGGTAATGTGACCAAGACAACCACCTTCTAGCATGAAAACATAATTTCTCTACAAAAGACATCTTTTATAGGGGGAAATAAGTCATATCAACTATTTTTGAGTAGCTGGAATTCTGTAAGCAATTTTTCTGCTAATCACTTCTTCATCAACTCTTCAACCCATGCTGGAGTCCTGAATAGTTAATCATGTGATTAGAAGAGTCAGAGAAGTTTACTAACATTAAAAGATCCAATGGAGGTAACATAACTTAATTTAGGGTCTATTGTATTTTTATTTGCTATAATGTCATATTTCTAAGAATTCTTAGCACACAAAAAAATTTAGACCTATTCTCGACCAGCTAAATGTCAAAGTCCTAACAATAATAGCAAAATCTTAACTCAAAGGCAGAGAGTGTTATAGAACTTTCAATCTTTTGAAGTCTGCTATTCCATTTGATGCTCATAACCCTGTGAAAAAGATACAAGTATTATCACCATTTTAAAGATGAGAAAATCTAGTTAAAGAAAGGGTAAATGACTTTCCCAAGATCAAGTAGTTAATAATAGCACAGTGAAACTCAAGTACAGATTTCTTAATGCTAAGTTTAATATTGTATCCACCATACTACAATACCGTTTGCTAAATTATTTCTCTCTATTTAGCTTTGTAACTCAATGGGGCAGTTAAAATCCCTTCTTCTGAAAGAATCTTTACTGAATCCTTATTTTTGGTGTCTTCTTTCTGAGAATATCTTCAGTTTCTCCTGTATATATTTTGTTTTTGTATAAATGCATCATGCTATCTTCTCTGTTAAATTGTTAGTTCCTTGAGAGCAGTGACTTTTTTTTGCCTTTTTTTGTATCTCAGCATGTGGTACAGTGCTTTGCATATAGAAGGTGCTTAATAAATGCTCATTGACTTGTGGCATGATTTGCTTGAATTGTACCTTGGGGAAAAAAATTTTAGTATATTTATATTGTGTCCAATTACTTTTTAAAAATATCAAGTAACAAAAAAAGTCCCAAAAGTTATTTTCTTCATAAGACATTTAATAAATGCTTTTTGACTCACTGTCTAATTAATCATCTTAAAAGTGAGGAATTTAGTGAACTTACAATATTGATGGTTATCTTATTTGCCATATTCAACAAGTCTGTTCATATCAGTTTTAAATGAAGGAAGTATCTTATTGATATGACTCACTTCAGGACCACTGAAAGATCAAATGTGAATATACTTAAGTCTGTTTGTGCATGCATCCAAAACCTCCATTGATATGATATAATAAATGAGTTAAAGGAGCAGAAAGGGGAAGAGTAAAACTGCAAGATAATTTGCTAGCTGGAATGGGTCAGATTATACTTATATAAAATATACACTTTCACCAGGATTTAACATTTTTAGCTCTAACACCTTAAATATGCTTCAATTCATTCATCCTTCCAAAATTTTAGGCTAAATATGAAAAAGTCTTTAAACTAGAATGATATTGAAAGAATCATGTTTGTATAAGTGAAGTAAGCTTGACCATGCTTCACAGATCATCTATTAATAATTAAGTGAGTTTAAAAGGGGAAGGGAATTCTAGAAATTGGAATGAGGTATGGAATTCTAGCTGAATCCTTTCAGAAGTAACCACTTCAAGACAGAAGAAGAAAACTCCTATCTTGACCAGAGAAGGACTTTCCAGCTTTGAATGGTCTAGAGAAGGTGGATTGGCCATATCTCTTCATTTTCCTGGTGTCATACAAATTCAAAATATCTTATTTAGTGTTAAGAAGGGGTGCTTTGAGTTCTGGAGTTATCACTCATTTTAGTAAGTGATTTGCGAATTCTCTTACTTCAAGTAAGTAACTTGTGAATTCTCTTACTTGGTGGCTAAAGTGTTAAGTAGGGGTGTTTTCAGTTTTGGGTGATCAATTTAAAAGTTGCTGATGCTAGACAAATGATCTGATTTGCACTTCATAGTATGTATATATTCATGCATGAATATGCCGTGATATGCCTTTCAATGACATGAAGATATTTGTAGTACTCATCTTCTCATTTGTATGGTATCCCTGGATCACCTGATAACAAGATCCTGAACTTGAGAGCCAGGGACAGATTAGACTCACAAATCTACAAGGAGTCCAACAAAGAGACTACATTATGCCTGATGTGAACATTTTGAGCATCCCAAGAATGTGAGAAAAGTGACTATCAGCAACCAGGAGCTACAAGTTGTCACAGGTACTTTCTAAGCTTGAGTCTATTACTTCCCTTTAGCTCCAGATTTTGCATATTCTTGTGGGAAAATATGACAGAATCTGGATTAAAAAGGAGAAAACTTGATTGAAAAAATTGATTCTCAACTCATAATATTAGCATAAAACACATCAGTGGAGACTAAAGTCAATGGCATTAGAGAATCTTCCATGACCCATCCAAACTATGACTATGACATGCAGCCATCCCAGTTCTGTAAACCCAACTCATAAATAGAAATGGGAGTTAGAAGGATCTGCAGAGCCTATATGAGCTATAAATATAATAAACTCAAAAAATGATTTATAATGATAAAAGGATAGAAATTTCATGAACATCATATATCATTGTGCCTTAAATGACATGAGTATAAAATAATAATTTATACTTGGAATTCTTAAACATATCTGTGGATAAATTTTAAAACAATGATCTTGGATGAGAATAAAAATTATAACTTTATTTCAATATAATTGGTTTCCTTTATAATATTTTAGATTTTATTTCATGTATTTAAAAATATATTCTGAGAAGATAAATGGTCAAAGTGTCCATTGTGAAAAAAAGATCTTGATTTGATCAAAACCAAACAGATTCCTTGAAATTCATGATTTAAGAAAAATCACAAAATGTGCTCTCCAAAACCATGACTATGACCCAACCAGACTTTTTTAAAACATTCTCCTTCATCTGTGACAGTTAATTTATATCTGGAAAATAGCTTTAAAAAAAATAAGATATAATAGCCCTGTATTTTCTACCAGCAGCTCTGCTTGGCTTCAGCTCCACAAACACCATTTCACCATCCCCCACCAAACCCCAATATAAATTGATAACCTTAAATCTCATTACCACACAGACTGACTCAGGTTTTGCTATTTAATAGCATCTTAACTCTACCTCAATTGCCTCTCTCCTCTTATTATATAGGGCTAGAAAGAGGATCATTAAACTGTTCTCAGAGCCTTTCTTTATAGAAGGTACAAAACCTTCCAGGTAACTCCATTTTACATCAGTAACCTTGATTTCTACTCCATTCTCCTTGTCCTCACAAACTCCCATACAACCCTTTAGCTTCCTTTTATGTGGTATCTCTTACCATTAGATTTTAAGCTCCTTGAAGGCAGATACTGTCTCTTTTTCTCATTTATATCTACAACCCTTAGCATAGCTCCTGGCACATAGAAGGTGCTTAATGAATGTTTATTGAATTGAAAATTGAATTGAATTGAATTTATTTAGACACTCTGTCCTTTCCTACAATTACTATTGATCATTTTCTCTCCTCATTGCTCTTACATCACCTAGAATCAAAGACTATTAGAACTAGGAAGAGCCACAGAGATAATATATTCTAACTCCTTTTCTTTACAAGTGAAGAAACCATAATCCAGAGAGATTAAATCACTAATTTAAAGGGTCAGGGTTATCATTCACTGTTAAGGGGAGAGATGTGGGGAAAGGAAGAAAGGATGACAGGATTTGGGAAACCTTTAGTAAAATGGAATGTGATATAGTAGCTGCCTAGAAGTTTACATGGAGACACTTCCATTTTCCAAATTTGCTTTAGATTTTATTTTTGGTCTGCAACCAGTCTATATGCAGATTTATATATTCCCTGCAGAGAAGTGTACAGGAGTGAGTCTGAACATTTTCCTTAATAATTCTTTAAAATGATAACTTAGTAGTTCAAAGAGGGAATGAATCACCAAAAAGTGAGTAGTTTGTTTTTACTCATCAGTCAAATATCATAACTTTTACAGATTTTTTTCCTGAAATTATATTTGCATGTTGGACAAATTTTCAATTATGGCAAATTTGTCTTTATATAAGCATTATGAACCAGTGCTGAAGAAAGGCAGATAAAAATAGCAAATAGGCATTAGATATCACTTTATGAACATTTGAAAAGTAGATTAACAACTGGAGTAAGAGATTTTTTTGAAAGGTTTTTTTTTTTTTGTCTAATCAGATTTAATAAAAACGGTTAGGAAAAAAGATAAAATTTCTTATGTCACAAATTCCCCAAAGCAAAACATTAGATTTAGTTGATATGTGTTTCCAGTCTATCACATTGATGATAACTGAGTATATTATACTGCAAAATCCAAATGCTACAGCTATGGGCAATTGTAGATGGTAAGGATAATTTTTTTTTCTTGACATAAACACAGAACCTTCTGTTTGTTGACAGCATTATCTAATTACAGTTAAGACTGTGAAGTAATCATTCAGACCTATCATATTTGGATAAGTTTTTTACTAGGGAGCAAACTTCAAGGCTCTAGAAATAAAGAAATTAATCCTTTTGGATTTCTCTTCCTCAATTCCTGTAGCTCTTTCTTCTTTACTAATCATCTAATAGTTCGTGTACTTCTGCTACTTTTGTCTATCAAACAGTACCCTAGACTTAGTAAATGTTGTTTCCTAGCTATTTTCTTAGGTAGTGAGTGGGAGAGTTAAAGTGGACCAGGTCAATAGTTTAAACCACTCAATAGTGATCTTTGTTCCTAAATTGATCTAAACCACTATTTCCTTGAAAGGAATTCTTGATTTAACAAGAATGATAAAATATGGTCTCCAAGATCATAACTAGAGCCTGGTCATATTTTAAATAAGATTTAAAGGGTAAATGCTACCCATTCATCCAGATTTTCTATTAATTTTTTTATTTGTTGAGGCAAACAATGCTTTGAGAAATGACCAGTGATTGTCTATACAGCCCCTGCATTCTTTATGAAGGAATAACAAAGAAGGGCCCCATATTGGATTCTTAATAGTCTATGACAGTGATAGGCAAACTCTTTCCCGTGGGCCAGATCCAGGCCATAGTTTGCCCATCACTGCAAACTATGGCCTGGATCTGGCCCACGGGGAAGAGTTTGCCCATCACTGGTCTATGACATTCAGGGGATAATCATTCATCTCAATCAACACCAAAGGAGAGAGAACTTCTTGGCTCCTAATACCTCTCACTTTTACCTCACTGAATCCAAGTAAATCATATGAATTGTAGGAAACCAGAACACAAAGTAAGTAATAAGAAATACTATCATACAGAAAGCACTCTCACCACCTATTTCCTAAAAACTTAATGTCAATTTCATTCATAAAAGATCTCTTAAAGAATTTAGGATTTGACAATGGCTTAGAAGAATACTTTCTTTCCCTCTGTTCTGTGAATTAGGGGACAGAAAAGACAATAGAAAACACAAGCCTCAGAATCTGGAACGTGTGGTTTTTCAAATAAACAGATATATTCAATCAGCTAGTTGAATCATGTTTTTTTTTTTAATTATATAATTCTTTCAGTTTGCATATTTGTGTATTATTGACTTCATAGGTTAATTGCAGTGTCAACTGGGTTTTTGGGAACCTCAAATTTGTCCCTGTCCCTTGGGAAAATACATTAAGGGGAATCCCAAGTTGATTTTGTTTCATACTGAACAATAAACCTTAAGGTTCTTATTGGTTCCACTTTAGGTGAGACTAGTAGATATAATCAAATGTTAAGTACCCCTTTTGTCTTAAAAGTTTCTCCCATTGTATCAAAGTCCTTTCCCAGGAAGTTCAGCTCTTGGTTGGACACTTTCTTTAGTATCCATTTTAAAGCATTAGCTCTTCCCTGATAATCCTGCCTTGGACTTATCATTTCTTTGTAGCCATTGTAAAGCCAACCAATCATATTTTCTTGTCCTTAGTTTCCAAAAAGGTAAATAAGATCTCTATGTTTTATTGTTCTTTGGAGAATCAGATAGAGAGGTGATTCTCTCAGAGACACTGTCCCCAGGGCTCCCAGGGTTTGGACTCTGTGTGGTATTTAGCACTTAGTTCTGTGTGCAAATTAATTATTAAGGACCTGTTTGTTTCCTGATTAAAGACATGGTTTTGCTGACTATTTTAGTGGTTCTGTGTTTTTATAAGTTGACAGTAGCTAATATTTAGTGCCAGTTCAGTTCAAATCTGATACTTTGACCATCAAAAGTTAACTGCTGGTGGAGTTGTGAATTGATCCAACCATTCTGGATGGCAATTTGGAAATATGGCCAAAGAGTGCTAAAAGATTGCCTGTCCTTTGATCCAGCCATAACATTGCTGGGTTTGTATGCCAAAGAGATCATAGGGAAAAAGACATGTACAAAAATATTTATAGCTGTGCTTTTTGTGATGGCAAAAAAAACTGGAAAACGAGGGGATGCCCATCAATTGAGGAATGGCTGAACAAATTGTGATATATGTTGGTGATGGAATACTATTGTGCTCAAAGGAATAATAAACTGGAGGAATTCCATGTGAACTGGAATTACCTCCAGGAATTGATGCAGAGCAAAAGGAGCAGAACCAGGAGAACATTGTACACAGAGATTGATACACTGTGGTAAAATCGATTGCAATGGACTTCTGTACTAGCAGCAATGCAATGACCCCGGAGAATTCTGAGGGATTTATGGAAAGGAATGCTACCCACATTCAGAGGAATAACTACAGGAGAGGAAAAACAAGAAAAACAGCTGCTTAAACACATGGGGTGATGTGGACATGATTAAGGAAGTAAACTCTAAATGACCACCCTAGTACAACTATCAATAATATGGAAATAGGTCATGATCAATAAAACATGAAGAAACCGGTGGAAATGCATTTCAGCTATGGAGTGGAGAGATTGGGGGGGGGAGGGGAGGGAGTAAGAATACGAATGTAACCATGGAAAATTTTTTTCTAAAAAATAAAATTAAAAAAAAAGTTAACTATATTTTCAACAAAGCAAGAATCCAAGACAACTCCAAGGGACTCGTGAGGAAAAAGTATATACAACTTAGAAGGAACACATAGAGTCTAAATGAAGATTGAAATATACCACTCTTTATTTTATTCATGATATTTTCTCTAGTGTAAGCAATATATGTATTGTTTTATAACATAACAAACAGGGATATGAAAATATTTTATAGTTTATATAATATTACATGCCTTTTTAGGGAGGAGGGCACAGCCAGTGTTAGGGGAAAAAAGAATGCAACAGAGATTTTTGGATATAGCAAATATGAGAATATATTTTTCTTGGAAAAGTATATTTATTAAAATTTATTACGTTTAACAAATCATGTGTTATATTATTATGTTATATATTATATAATTATATATAAAATGATAACAAAAAGTAAAAAGAAACAGGAACATCTCCTTTATAAAAAACAAAGAATATATAGCAATCCTGGTAGACTCTTAATCTCAGGGTTGTGGTTTTGAGCCACACATTCAGCGCCAGATGAAGCCATCCAGTGGCTCCACAAAGCTTTCTAGTGGGTAGGACACTCAGAAAGGGAAACCAGGGACTGAGAGAAAATGGGTTTCAGATTAATGACTAGAAAAGAATTAGATGATCTTAATGACTTAGAAAGAGAACATAAAGCGAGAATAAAGACATACAGACAAAGAAAGTTCTGGCATAAGGTAGTCAGACAGCAAATAAATTCTGGTGGATAAGAGCTTAACCCTTAGCCTACATATAGCTACTTTTATTGGGGTTACAACAGTATAGGGGGAAGGGAAAAGCCAAGTGGTCTGATACATAAACATTATGAGCTTATCATCAGGAGATATAGACTGATTCTAAGACAATAGGTAGAGCTAACACCCAGATCAGGAGTTCATATGGCCTAAGGTTGTTTGATTCATATGTTAATTGATTGTTTTAGGTAAATTAAGGAGACTGAGATAACTGAACAGTCTTCCTGAGTGTAGTGTTCCGGGAAAGGCTAGGAATTTGTCAAGGTTGAGGTTCAATCTAACTCAAGGTTACAGAAATCAAGCATGAGCAATACAAGAGTCAGTTTCTTGAGCACCCTTAAAATAATATCAAGATTAATGTATACCTGGATTGCTACACCTAGCCTTTCTTCATAATAACTATGTGACTTTGGATAAGTCATTTTACCTAGAAATATTTTATAAAATAGAGATAATGACATTTAATTTACCTCACTGGCTCTTAGAACCAAATGAGAAACTGTATAAAAAGTGACCAAAAATTCTAGATAAATAGGAACTCTTCTTACATCATCTAACTAGTGGCCTGGAAACTCCTCAGGTTTCATTTCCACTAGAAAGTCAGCAGAAACTTTGAATTGGAACCCAAGATATTAATTCATATGGCTGGTTTACATCCATTTTTTAAAAGGAAAGGAAAGCTTCAACCCTTTGGCTTTCAGCTTCTATACAGTCCTTTCAAATGTTTATTTTCAGCATCTCTTGGATGCTTGACTATTCATCACCCTCTCTGAATTATTAATGTTAGGCATACCCTTCTTCTATGAATAAATCTGTATATCCTACGTGCTATAAGGAGATCACCAACTCACTTGTGTTCTGTAGCTTACAGACAACTAAGCTACCTCTCTCCCCTCCGTTTTTCCACATGAAAGCTATTGCAGTGCAGAGGCTGCCATCTGTGAGCTAATTCTAAAGTTGTTAATGGCAAGGAGTCAGAGCAATTGGCATACATTTTAAAGTGCCTGTTTTAAGATTATCTATCTCCATTCATTCGATTAGAACTGTGGAAAACTGTACCCTGCTGCCTCTCTGGGCTTCAGGCAAGATCTTTCACTTCAATGCTTTTGATTGGCTTTAGGAGGATTCTTAGATCTAGACCACCTCCCAAACACAAAGCAAATTTGTGTTGCTTGATTTGTGGCAAAGCCATAACAAATTTTGCATTGATTTCCATGCCAACCACAAATGTTCTTCACCTTCTCTTTTTATTTTTAAGCTCTAATGAAAATACAGCAGGAGAGAACAGCGTGCTCACAGGTTCAGTGAGTCTTCTTCCCTACCTGGGACCTGTGATTCCATATGCTTCAGCAGAGCATAATGGGAGTCAAGAGGCCAAGCCTCAAGTATCAGTGTAATATTTACTTTAAGGAAGGTTCTTAATCTCTAAACTACCCTCCTTAATATTCCCTACACAGGACATTAGATGATAGGCCTTTGAGGTTTTGCACAGGATACTTTAAAAGCCCACAATTATTTCTCTCCTTACTTTTGTTTCTTAGAACCTCTGGCTCCATTCAAAACTCAGGTAAAGGCAATATCCTACACAAATAATTTCTTGATACCTCTAATTGTTACTGTTCCCCTTGCTCAAGTTAATTTACATTTACTAGCCATGGGACCTTGGGCAAGTCATTTCACCTCTGACTGCGATTCCTCAATAGTAAAATGGGGATAATTCATAACCTCCCAGGGTTATGAATGAGGATCAAATGAGATAATATCTGGCACATAACAGCTGCTTAATAAATGCTTATTTCTTGCTTTCCTTCCTCATCTATGTACATCTGATCACCCAGCAGAGTATAATCTCCTTCAAGGGAGAAACTATTTTCATAGTTCAGCTAACAGAGAGTTTGTGTTGATTTCAGGAAGATCTGAATTCAAATCCTTCCTCTGACATTCACTAACTACATGATGTTGTTCAGTTGTTTCAGTCTCATGTCTGACTTTTCATGACCCCATGTGGGTTTTTCTTGGAAAAGATTCCTAGAGTGATTTGCCATTTCCTAGCTCATTTTTCTGATGAGGAAATTGAGGCAAACAGGATTAAGTGGTTTTCCCAGGGTCACACAGCTAAAAAGTGGCTGAGACATAATTTGATCTCAGGTCTTCTGGCTATGTTGTGGGGGACTTGACGTGACCCCCCTGGATTTAGGAAGGGTATCCTTTGCAAGAATGCAAGACTCTGAAACTTAGCTTAAAAATAAAAATAGAATTTTTTAAATTTAGAAGGTAATGTTGAGTCTGGCCAGGAGGACAGCATAGGTGGAAGGCTGTCCCCCTAGAGCACATAGAGTCTGGAGTTTTTATACTCTTTACAACTGTTAATATGTGGCTTTGGGGTGGTTTGCATTGAGGCACAAGAGGTAAGGTTTGCCTGAAGACATATGGGGGGTGACCCTCATAGTTTAGGGGACAGATGGATGTCTGAGATATAACCTGATGGTATCAAGGCATAGCCTGAAGGTGTATCTTTCTGTCCATCTCAAATCTAAAGGACAATGCAAGGAGAACATTCCTCTCAGCGTCTTATTAGGAGTCACAAGAATGTAAGGGAGCAAAGGAATTTCCTATTTACAGTTTGGCCTAAAATACTCCTATAATTTGGGGCACAATGTCCCATACCACCTGGAGTCTGCTCCATCCATCTGCTATGTACCCCAGGCAACTCATTTAGCCTCTAAAACTTAGTTTTCTCATTCTATAACATGAGCTGGTCCTATTGAATGACCTATAAGAGGACCCTTCCAACTCTAATCATCATATCCTCAAGTGGTTAGCAGAGTGCCTGGCACATAGTATATCCTCAATGCATTTGCATAGCAGTAGAGTTACAGCTGGAAGGTACATTAGAAGGAAGATAGTCCACATTCTACCCTCCCTTATTTTACAGATAAGGAAATTGAAACCCGGAAATTAAATGACCTCCAAAATCACAGGTAATAATAATAAGTAGTATTTGAATCCAGATCTAGGTCCTTTCCATTATATTACTTTCCTTATGCTTGTTGAATTGACTTGAATCTCTGAGTCAAGCCTGGTAGGCTGGAGGAAACTCAACAGCTCTGACAAGTAGAATAGCAATCACAGGGCAAATATTTCAATACATTTTTAAGTGGATGAGCTCTGGAAATTCAAATGTTCTCAAAGTATCTTACATATACTTTAACTCTGACTTTAGCCAGTGGAGAGTGCAGCTATTCCTATGCTTAGCAACAGGAAAAAGTGTTGCTATATTTGAGAGAATAGCCTGAAGTATTAGAAAACTATACTATACCATAGATTTTAATTTTATTTTTTAATTTAAAATGTCACCTTCTTATGACCTGAATTCTCATGGGCCTTCTCTAATTTTATTTGAACTCCATGTTTATCCTGGATTTTTAAAAGCACTTTGAGGAGGGAAAAATCCAATCTTTCTACATTATGAGGAGCAGTCTTTAAAGTAAACAAAGAAAATAATTTTTCCCTTTCCCCTCTTGAATTCTTCCTCCCTCCCTCTCTCCTTTCCTTCTTTCTTTTCTTGCTTCTTTCTTTTCTTTCTTTCTTTCTTTTTCCTTCTTTTCTTCCCTTTTTTGTCCATCCAGATTAAAAAATGTGAAAAAAATCTATCAGCTGATATTCTCATCATAGCATTAACCCAGATTTCATCTGTCAACTTTGTTTTAAAATAAGAGTATTTAAAGCAGAAAAGGCCACTTGGAAAAAATAGAAAAAGTCAAGGCTTATTTTGGTCCAGTTTCCATTGTTGGACCCCAAATTTGACAATCAATCACTTTCTCCCTAAAGGTAACTCAGATACCAAAGGAAAGTTTGCTGCTTTATGCAAAATCTTCTTTAGGCTGCCTTTCTAATTGGTTAGAATGTTTAAATGCTCCAAAGTAAGAAAGAATTGCAATTACATTTCTTACATGACAATAACTGAGCCCTAACTGTTGTCACTAATTGGCATGATCCAGAGCCTCACATTCTGTCCCCCACAAGATTTTTTTTAAATTTGTTAGCATTCTAATCAATAGTACTTCATACACAGAGGAGGAGTAATTTTTTTTAATATCTCTAATACTGTCAGTGCCATCTCCTTCTTCCTTTAGTCAAGAGGGAAAATCTGTTTTCATTTGAATAACCAGTTAGTAATTCTCTAATTGACACAGTAACACTATCAGGATATAATTGGTGTGTGCTGTATGTATTATTTGGCATATGTTATTGCCTATGGAGATTAAAATTCATATGCAAAATATTAAATAATATTAAATAAAATATAAAATAAAACGTGGAGGCGCAAGAGAGATTAAACAAAATTTTGGGAAAACTAAGAGACTTATGGGGGATGAAGTCCAATGTTCAAAATCTCCAGTTTTACAGACCCCCTATGATCCTTTGGGAGACTAGTCTCCCTAATGTATCATAAAACCATAATCAAAATACAAATTGTAAATTGAAAAAAGGAACAAAATCAATGATTGCTACATTACAAAAGGCCAATTTGGGAGCAGTCCTCTTTGGCATAAAAGTACACATTCAAAACAAATGCTTTCAACCCCTGATAGTTCAATTACACATCCTAAAGTTCACTATTGATCTTCTTTATGCAGTGTGTGGTCTCTGCAGGCATCTTCTCCAAACAGGTTCGTTGTCTGGATTCTGAGAGGTAGCAAATTTCTTATCCTAAAATTTCCTAAATTCAAACCAAATTTCACAATAATAGCAAAGGCCCCCCTAAGGAAAATAATAACAAACAGGGATCACTCAAGGATACATGGCTGATTTATAAGGTACATGAATAAATTGCAAAAGAAATCAAAAACATTTAAAAAATCAACATAAAAGATAAAAAAATAACTTGTGGATGAAATAAAAATGTCAAAGTCTTAATGTCTAAAAAATCCTAAGTAAAGGAAAAATAAAATTATAACAGGTCCTTGAATCAGGGCACAATTAATGTGATTTAAGTAATTATGCATTTACCCAATCAGTAGCCAGAACTACAGAAAGTTTACCACACTTAGAGAAGACAGAAAAAAAGGAACTAGATTATAGGAGCCAGAATTGTAGGTAGTCAGGATGAGGTGCTTGGATAGAATGTGGTTCAGAGGAAGTCCTGCATGTTAACATATGTTAAGAGCCACAACCTCGAACCTCAAACAAGTTCAAGTCCTCTTGTCTTGGCTCAAATTTACATCAGTCCCACTGGGATTGGTTGGTCTCTTTGACCTTGTGCTCAATTTGCACTATGCAGGTTGGCTTTGTGCTTCTTTAGCACTGTGCAGTGGCTCTTTATATATTTTCTTCTTCTGGAATCAGGCATAAACATTAAGCAAAGTCCCATAATATTTAAACAATCAATGGCACTCTACAGTTTTAAGCTTTTTTTTTGGTATGCATTAATATTAGAACAAAAATATTTTAAACATATTACTGTAAAATAAAAAAAAAAGATTAATTTTATTTATATGTACTTCAAAGTACTCAAATACTATATTGCAAATACAAAGGGAAAAACAATAAAAAATGTTTTAAAAATCAAAAATATATAACTTAGAATTAGTGACACATGGTATCAGCCAAAGGGAGGTAGAATACAAAAATTCCTCATCAAAAAATGATTTTTTCCTTTTTAAACTTGGCCATGATCTACTGTGAATGCAGATGATTTTTATAAAATAACAGATATATAAAAACAAAACAGTAGTAGAGTAGATAATGCACATTCAAATAAAGTACCAAATTCCCAAAATTCACAATAGCCCAGTTATTGACAATAGCAAACAAAACCATTATTATACAGGATTTAAATGAGTTTATACATAGCCATTTGCTGTGTGATATTTTAAAAAAAATCTATGAACTGATGGATATTTGTCACAAGTTATACAGATGTAACAATTCTTTCAACCTTGGCAAAAACATAAACCTCTGTATTGTTCAGGAAAATCTTTTTGGGGTCTAGAACATCACCAATAATTTAGATCCTTCTGGAAGTAAATTAAACTAAAGAGTTAAAATATCATGCATGCAGGAGCTCTTTTTGGCTTCCTGTGTAATACATCAAAAGTTTGAGTAGGAAACTTCCATTTGTTTTTCTCTACCTTTTTAAGGCAACATTCTTTATATATATATATGTAAACCTATCATCCATTCAGAAGGTACTAGGTATCTAAAGTCATTTCTAAAAACCCCTTATAAAATTTCAATTTAAATTCTTAAGTCATTATATTCTCCAAGGTTGTATATGTAACATGTGACCTTGATAGTTAAGATGGCAAATCCAGGATATATAAGATTTATGGGCTTTTTAAAACTTAAAAAAAATTTTTTTGTGTTAGATGTTCATGGACTTTTTGCAATGATATGTTGTTTAGTAAAATCAAAGGGAAATGGTACAGATAAAGAATCATATAACAGAATAGATATCAATTAGATTAATACAGATAAACTTAAAAAAAATTTAGACATTAAAGAAATCAGCAAATACAATAATATAAGGAAATAACAAGCAATTCAGTCAAAACCCTTTTTACCAATTCCAAGAGACTTGTTCACTATCTTGAGGGGAAAAGCTGAAAATAATTAGCAAGCAATAAACTTTCAGATGTCTTTTTAAGTTTATTTCCCCTCCCCCAGTATTTTCATCCATTCAGACTTCATTTGTCAGAGCTCTGAATTTTTTCACAGTGAGGGCAAATTCTGCACAGAACATAATGTGCTCCACCATCATAATGGGTATGAGTAAGCCAAAAAACCAAAGGGGTATGAGGAGATGAATTTTTCCCCTGAATCTTAAGAGTAGTAAAGCTCTCAACTGCAAGGTATTCAATCAGCACAAAAATCCCCAGGAAAAGAATTAAGCAGATCCAAACTGCACTTTTCAGCCCTATCAACTCAAATTCTTGTTTCAGTTTCAAGTATGCTTTGAAACAGCATTATTCCTCATATATATGAATGAGGTTTGTTTATAGATTAAACACAAAAAGGCAAAATCTTCCTGGAGAACAATATTTGCATATGAGAGAACTGGCCAAAAGGTAGAGACAAAATCCCCAAAACTTCTACTTCAAATCTACTAATTTAGTCTCTCTGCTCTCAAAAGAAAAGGCAGTGAAGTCACCTTCCTGTGGGGAAAAAAAAAATATTCCTGAGTTGCAAGTTTCTTTCAGCCAGGAGTCCAGGGCCAGTTTAACACTTCAGCTCAAAAAATGGCTAGCACAGGTTGGAAAACCCATGTGGGATGGAGGAAGGGATTGAGTGGAAAGATTTTTATATGTCACCCTCTTGAAAAAAATCAGCTTGGAATGGCTGGGTCTTGTGGCACATCTAGTCACTGCTTCAGGCTGGGCCTAGTGGTGAGGAACTCTGGCTGGAGCAGATGACTGTGAAAAGACAGCATCAATGAAAGCAGGTGGCTGGAGGGCTGGCAGTCTGGAGGCTTCAGTGGCTGAGATGGGGTGAAAGCAGGAAACCCCAGATCTCGGCTCTCAGGCAAACTTACTATACTGAAAATCTATTTTAAAAAAAATTTGAAGATTTTATCCCATCGCGGTTAGTCAAAATTGTGGAGATAAAAATTAATATGTAAAATACTAAATATTATATTTATCAATATTTTATTAATAACAAACTAACAGATACCTAACTAAAAGGTTACTAACCAGCCCACTCCCAGGAACAAAAGAGAAAGAGGGAGGAGTTACAGCCATATATAAAACAATAATGTGACCACGCAAACCTGGAGGCACAGGAGAGATTAAAGGGAATTTTGGGGAAACTAAGAGACTTATGGGGAATGAAGTCCAATGTTCAAAATCTCCATTTTTACATGCCCTAGACTTAAAATTAATGAACAAGGGGAAAAAAGTCACAAAGGATCAATACTGAGATTGGAAGCCAGACTTTGAGAAATAGAAACAAAGAGAATCTTCAGAACTTTGATAGTTCAAGAACCACCTCTTATGAATGGAGGAAATAAATAAAGGGTTGTTGACTTAGCTTGCCTTTCTTTTTAACAGGATTTTCTTTCATAAGAGCAGAATGGGAGGATATCATTTGAATACCTGGTGTTATTGTTAGACTCTACCTATTTCAAGCAAAGTCACATCACTAAGCATTTAGGTTGTTAAATTAGTACTTGACTTGGAGTCAGAGGACCTGGGCTCACATTCTGACAACTAAATAATATATTAATAGAGTAGATAGAACACTGAATTTAAAGCCAGAGGGATCTGAACTTGAATCCTATCCCAGTCACTTACTAAGTTGATGACTTTAAAGAAACTACTTAACTTCTGTCTGCCTCAGTTTCTTCATCTGAATAATTAGAGTGATATTAGCACCTACATCACAGGATTGGTGAAGAAATCATGAGACAAAACATATAAACATTTTGAAAACCTTAAAGTACTATATAAATGTTAAAACATTAATATTCTAGTTTTTCTCTATGGACATTGGGCACATTCCATAATCAATCCCTCTGGGCCCAAGTTTCCTTAACTATAAAATTAGGAAGTTAAACTCAATGACTCCCAATGTCCCTTCATCACCTCATCATACGAAAATTATGAACTTTAAGTTTCCGAGACTTCCTCCTCATTCTACAATCTCTCCATTGTGACCTTTCACAGATATTTGCTTAATTGAATTAAATTTAATTCAACAAATTTAAAGTATCTATATAATAGCCATTATAACTTTAAAAATTTAAATTTAACTTTTATGCTAAATGTGAGAATTCTAAAGTAATATTGTAATCACAGATTTAAAAATATTACAACTTAAGTAAAAATTGAATTTTAGAAGTTTTATTTATAAAGAGGTGGAAAGAGTGAAAGTGGAAAAATGCAGATAAAAAGACAGAAAGTACTGCCTAGCTACAAAATGCCCTAAATTTATTCTGTGTAAATGAAATTAACTCTAGCCCATTCATAGTCAAAAATCTACTTACCCTAAGCATCTAGATTATATCATCTCCACCTCCCTGAAAAAGGGGAGGGGAGATAAGTTAACCACACATGACAATAACTATCAAATCAAGAACAAGGGACTTCCCTTTGGGCAGTCCAAATCAGTGTAGAGGCTGCCATTGGTCCACTTGAATTAGAGGTGGCCCAAAGGAAATGAGGAGAGACGCTATCTCTTTAAATGCATGGGTTACAACCTAGTTCAGTTAGTTGAGGAGTGGAAGGAGTCAAGGAGTTCGGGAGTTCAGGAGTTCAGGAGTTCCGGCTTTGGACTTGGTGCTGAAGGTGCTCAGCTGAGACCTCAGAATGCTTCTACTCTGAATTGTCATGTGGGTAAGTTAGGCTGACTTCTTTGGCCTACCTTGGCATTTCCAAACTCTGCCTTAAGTAGGCTTATAGCCCCTCTGATTTCTAAAGTCTTGTGGTTTGTAACCTAGTTTAATTAGCTTATAACCTTCTCTCTCCATCCAGGCCTCTCCAGGCCTGGACCAGCCTCTCCCTCTCTCTAATTACTTACATTTACCTTCCTAATTGTAAATAAACTACCTTAAACTGGATGCTGACTTGGGTCTATTTTAATTATGAAATCAATCTGAATTGTTGATTCCTGGTGGCCACACATTAAATATATATTTATAAAATACCTAAAAATCTCCCTCTTACAATTCCTAATATCTCCAGATTGCCAATGTGAATCTAAAAGCAAATCTTATCAGAACCCAAAATCCTAATTAAGGAGTCAAAATCCAAAGAGCCAGGAGACACTAAAGAATCCACAGAGAACCTTCAGTGCACATGAGGCTAAGACCACCAAGAATATCACTAGAGGGGCAGCTGGGTAGCTCAGTGGATTGAGAGTCAGGCCTAGAGAAGGGAGGTCCTAGGTTCAAATCCTACCTTAGACACTTCCCAGCTGTGTGACCCTGGGCAAGTCACTTGACCCCCATTGCCCACCCTTACCACCCTTCCACCTAGGAACCAATACACAGAAGTTAAGGGTTTAATAAATAAATAAACAAACAAACAAATAAATAAGCAATTAAGAAAGCAAATAAATGAATGAATGAATAGACAACCAAACAAACAAACAAATAACGGAATAAATAAATAAATGAGTAAATAAATAAAGAAAATAATATCACTAGATCTCATGCTGAAGGGAGTGTCCCACTGAAGCATCAATGAACCGAGAGGGTCTACTCAACAAAAAAACAAGGAAAAAATTGCTCTACTCACCACTGCAAACCTACACAGGATCCAGGGAAAGTCTCCTCCCCCAGTCCAGCTCATCAATACAGAGAGAGCAACTTAATCCTTGAGCTGGTCTTTTAAAGTATTTTCTCCTGTTGCTTCCCCACTTTACAGGAACCAATCACAGTCTTTAAATTTGCTTAGCACAGCCCAGTGGTATCTGGAGTGATGTCACCCACTCTAGCAAGTGACTTGTGAACTCTCATACTTAGTGACTGGTAAGGTACTAAGCAGGAGTACTTAAATTTTTTATTGATTATCTTAAAATGTGGTGATTGATAGACAAAGAGTTTGATTCTCTTCACATAACTAGACTCAGAGTGAGCAATATCACGCCTGTACTGGAAAAGTGTATATTCTAATCAAGAAGAAAGGACATAATATAAACAGAATTATGTAATCAATCAATGTGTACTTATGTACCATGAGACAGGTACTGTGCTAAAACTCTGACTTTACAAAGACAGAAGTGAAAGAGTCCTTCCTTTCAGGAAACTTAAGTAATATATGCACATATATTTATATCTCATATATAGTTGTCTCCTTTGAATGGAGAGGATAAACACAAAGCTTGTGTGTGTGTGTGTATGTGTGTGTGTGTGTGTCTGTGTGTGTGTCTGTGTGTGTGTATAATCACAATAGATCCTTGAAAAATGCTTTTTTCTCCCTCTTCTATTAGATACCATGAATTCTCCCCAATTTATCTACTGGTACCCCAGCTTTTGTCCAATCATGTCATGAATAGAATAGAAGATAATATCTGGGGCTGCCACATCTAGTATATATGTGGATGCAGAAAAGTTAGGGTTAATTTCAGAAAAGGTCACCTTATTGCTTTCCATGTTCATATGATCAAGTTAGATATGGAAGGGATATTAAAGATCATCAAGTCCAATCCCCTCATATTTACAGATGAAGAAACCAAGACTGAGAGAAGTTAAATATTTTTTGGAGCTTACATAGAAAAATAAGTGTCCATGGCATTATTTGAATTCAAATCTTCTTCAGGAAGATGCAACCCAGAAATTGGATAACACTAATTACAGGTTTTTAAGTAGTGGAACGAAGCTGATAGTTTTTAAAATACACTAACGTAGAAGGATCATGGAGGTAAAGAGAACACTTAGAATGCTACTTGTCTAGTTCCAATGATAGGGTTAATAAGAACTGAACGAGGGTAATGGTAATAGAAAGAAAAGGGCAGCTATCAGGAAAATTCCAGTGGGTAAGCAAAAGGAATTGATTATTTGATTGGAAGTGAAGGAAGAGGTAAAGAGATCAAAATACAGAGAGACCAAAGCTAGGCTGTGTGCAAGCCCAGAAATAATCCAGTGAGCCACCTGACAACATTACTCATGCTCCTCCACAATGATTATGCTACAAATGCCAGTCCTCAGTCTTGGCATAACTTTAAATACTCCAGGGGGGAAAAAACATTCTTTTCAATTTTGACAAAGAATGAAAAGCATCTTGAAAATGTCTCTGACATTTGAAATAAGGAATTCATTATTTGTTTAGTTCTAGTAATCTGTTTAGATCTTTAACAACATTGTCACTAACCATATGCCTAAAACCATATGCCTAAAAATCAGATGACTAGTGTGTAGGAAGTCGACTAAGAAGTACTCATTGAACATTTATTGTAGGATCACCAGTGAGGATTCTTTTGACAAATATTTTAAAATAAACTATTACTTTTATGTTACAACACAAGAAACTTTGGAGAAGGAAACAAAATAAATAAGGCAATTTAAAAAAAATAAAAGTAACTCCCTATTCATAATCAAATTAGTAGGAAAGATAAATAAATACAATACAAAATAGATATAAGTAAGAAAATTAAGAGGAAAGTTACATGAAAAGTTTGGAGGATATTACACATTGAGTAATGTAGGGTTCCAGAAAATATTGTGGAAGAACAAGTATTTGATACTGGTCTTCAAGGATGGATGTCTTGGGTATTCATTTTGATAAACAAAGAAGAAGAGATAAAGCATTTGAGCAGAACTAAGGTACAAAAGCAACCAAAGGTGTAATTTGCTCCAGTGATTATGAGAAATTCAGTTGGCTCAATTACAGCACTCATAAAGGGGAATGATATGATCTGGACTGGATAGGTAGATTTAACATATAATGTGGATCACTCTGCCAACCTAAGGAATTAAACTTTATCAGTAGACACTGGAGAGTCAAAGTAGGTTCTTGAGAAATGGAATGAACCTAGAAGTTTGTAAAATACACTGAAGTAGAGGGACTTTGGGAATAAAAAGAACGTTTAGAAAACTATGTCTGTCCAAAGGACAGATAAATGAAGGCTGGAACTAGGAAGCACAGAGAAACAAACAGACAGACAGACAGACAGACAGACACACACACACACACACACACAGTGTGTACTCCTTGGTCTCAAGGATGCTTTCACTTCTGTCTTTGTAATTTCAGTGCTTTAGAATAGTGCCTATCTCAACAAAATTCATAGTGGGAAAGGAAAGAAGGTAGATATGAAATAAATTTCTGAGATTAAATCAAAAGGAACTGGTGGCTTGAATGGACATAGGAAAGGAGGCAAAGATAAAGATCAAAGATAAATTCAAGGTTTAGGACAGGAGTAGAGAAGAATAGTATTGATTCTTTGATAAAAATGAAATCAGTAAAAGAAGCAATTTTTTTAAAAGGGTATAATAAAGAATGTTGAAAAATATGACTGATGTTCCCATGAGCCATATCAGTAGCGTTGTTTATATGTTGAAAATTCAGATCTATATTTTGTGAGAAAGAAGTACTTGAAATATAGATTCTAGAGTTAGCTCAAGTTCCTGAGTTTCTCTCAATTCAATTCAATAAACCTCCATTAATCTCCTATTATGTGGGAGGCAGTGAATTAGGAGTTGAATATACAAATTAAAATAGTGGGAGTCTATTGATTATCCCATCCCACTTAAAGAAATTGCCTTTGTTAGGTGAAGACATTTCTTAATTGAATCAATCAGTCAGAAATAGGTGTGTACAAGGTTTCATTCCTCCTTGAATCAATCAAAGACATTTCAATTAAGCTGTAGAGGAAATTTGTTTTGATTGGATAAAGGACCTGACCCTGAAGAACTTGAATAAAAATAGGAGGTATCTTGGAATCAGAGATTTTTAGTTAATGGTAAAGGAGATAATTGTAAGTGGACATAATTATAAATATTGGTGGAGGTAATAAATAAATAAACTACTTATATGTAATTATTATTGATTTAATTATGAAAATTTTTGTATTTAGTATTTTATATTGTTAATCCCAAGAGATTAAAAGATTTAACATATAGAGAAATGAATAATTATTAATGTAAAATAGAGATTTCTCTAACAATAAATATTTGATGAACTAATTAGAGCTCTGAGTTTAAATTATTTTTTTAATAATTTTTATTTTCTAGAAAAGTTATCATGATTACATGATTCACGTTCTTATTTTCCCCTTCACCCCTCCACCTTCTCCCCCACCCTGAGCTTAACTTATTAATCGAGATATGTGTTGAGATTTTAGTAATTAATGATGATGTATATCCAAATATAGTTTACACAGAGATGGAAGCAAATGTGTCTGCAAATTGACATACGGAACAGAATTGTCTACTTTTTCTTGTATGGTAAGCATTTATAAGTTTGGTATGAGATTAATTGAGAAAATATGGATATTAAATGAAGGAAGGAAGGAGTAAGAAAGGAAAAAAGGAAGGAAGGAAGGAAGAAGAGAAGGAGAGGGGGAGGAAGGGAGGGCATTAAAGAGGGAAAGAAAAAGGGAAAGAGGAAGAAACAGAAAGAATACAGAAATTGAAAAAAATTCCATTGAAGACATTGAGAACAAAAAAAAATACTTCATTTTTTCAGCAGTAAAAAGTTTAAATTATCTCAAATGATGATGGCCATTGCCTCCAGGTCAAAGTAGAAGAGTTCTTAACCTATGTTGTATTTACAAAAAAAGAACATTTTGTGGGGAAAAAACTAGAATTTTCTCATGTTAAGCAAGTTCCTTTAAAATATAATTATTAAAAATGTTCCTATTTCTTTTGAAGGAAGCACCATTCTTCTAGTTTTTTAGGTACAAATTCTTGATATAATTTCCTCCTTATTCTTCATTTTTCAAAAAATTTTAATGTCCTTTTTTATCTATTTTTCCCTCCACAGTGTCTCTTCCATAAGCTTCTACTCACACATCTTGGATAAACCCTTCATTCCTTCTCACCTAGATTACTACAACTCTCAAACTCACATAATCCTATCCTCATTTCCATCTATCCTGCAAATTGCTGCCAAATAAATTTTTCTTAAACATAATAAAATAATTTTACTCTCCTTCTCAATAAATTCCAATGACTTCCTATAAAATCTAGAATGAAATGTAAACTCCTTTGTTTAGTTTCTAAACCCCCTCACAACTCTTCCTCAACCTGTCTTCCTAGCCTCATTGAGCATTCCTCTTGTTCCTTCCAATGCTCTGCAATGCAGTCAAATCAATATACTATTCCCTATATGCTATTCCCAAATCTTGGCACTAATTATCCCTTAAACTCAACCAATGCACTTTTTCTAATATCATTTTTATTTTAAAAAGTTGTATTGATTTGAAATTATTCTTTAAAAGTCATTCTTTATATGTATATTTGTCTATAGTGGTATATATATATAACATATATATATTTATAGTTGTGAGGAAGATTGGATTAGTTAGTAATCAAGAATTAAGGTTCATCTCGAAGGCTGGAGCTGGAGCATTCTAAGATAGAATGAAGGAGGACGAAGTGTGTGTGCCCCGAGAGAGGACTCCATTAGTGGTGGGCAAAAACTGTTGCCAGCTCAGGGAGATCTCAGACCCTACTTCCTGATTTCCTTGGGATCCTGAGTGGAGGTGGATTTCCAGCAACAACAGAGCATCACCAAGAAGAGGAGAAGTTTGAGACCTGGTGGACAGTTGCTCAAGCACACTCTTTCTTCTTGGATATCTTGGACCACCTAGGATTTTGGCATCCTGTGAACCTCTTTGGAAAGCTATGAGAACCCTCAAAGACACCCCTCTGATCCATAGCTGTGCTGGTTCAAGACTGGCCGGCACCAGGATTGATTCAGCCTTCTAGAGACTCCACTACTCCTTGGGCCCTGCCTGTTAGATCACTTAGATAAGAGTAGAATAAGTCCTCCCATTGCCCTGTGGTTTTATCTTTTAGATTTTAAGTATAGAAATCCCTTTCCCACCTTTTAGTTGTACATAATTAAAACTAGTTAATCCCTCTAACCTTGCTGGCTTGTTTCTAGACTCTGGCCTAGGGGAAGCTGAGTGACTCTGGTCTTTCCATCCTGGTCCGGTCTCTCTTAACACCAGTATGTGCACCCACAATTTCTTAGTTTTATTATAATATCCCTGGTGTCTCCATTATCCATTACCTTATTTATTATAATTTCCCAACAGTTGGCACTACCAGATGGGTGGATAGAGAGACAGACAGGAAGTATATTGTTGGGCAGCTAGAATCATACAGGAAGCTCAGAGGATCCAGACATTCCGAGAGGGAGCTCAGTCATTGGGTGAGAGCTGAAAGTTCTCAACCAGTGGTGAGCTGCTCAGAGCTTCTCAGCCCCCACCCCAGGTCATTCATAAATTCTCTGTGGGTAGGAAAAATACTATTGAGCTTGGTGTGGCCCCAGAAACAGGGATTTTCTTCATTTTTTTTGTTTTTTTTTTTGTTTTGTTCTCTGTTGTTGTGTTTAACTGTACTTGTATTTAATTCATTGCATTATTAATTGTTATTAGTCAGAATAGTGGCTAATAATCCAATTGATTTTGTGTACAGCTGATCAGTTTGGGGGGTGATGGGAACAATGTTGGTTGAGGACTGGATTGCTTATGTTTTTTTGATTCTATGGAAAAGTGTCTGGGCTATCCCTTTCCTGTGGTTTAAAATTATACCCAGGTATTTTAGAGGAATGATGGACATTGAGTTTGCACAACCGATTTTAACTATTAACATCCTACATTTATTATGTCATATGCCAGTTCTGATCCTTACTGGTTATTTTGTATATAAGACAAGGTGGATGTTATTTCATATTGTGTATTGTGTTAAAATTATTGTGACCTGGTGTTTGAGGGATTCTGAAAACAAAAAGATGTTAATGTTGTTGCAGATAAAGTGAGATAACTTGGAATTACATATCCACAATGGTAATCTTTCTGGTCAATCATTTGGTACTCCCAATACTGGCAACATGACTGAACTTTCAAATGGGTATTCTGGCAAAGGTGTTCCATCAAAGGCTGAGCTGGAACAGCAGGCTCAGAGTAATGGTGAAAACCCCATTAATCTGCTTCCTCTTCGCGATCTTCCAATCATACGCGATGATGGCATATTCCATGTAAAACAACACACAAGATTTAGGTCTGAGGATGTCGATGTGAAAGGAAAGATCCCAAATTTCCATGATGATTCTGGGAAATTTGTGAAGATCTTCAAGGCATTTGTGAAACAGTATGACCCAGACTTTGAGGATTGTTGGTATGTGTTGGGGGAGATCTTGTCACACCACGATAGGCCAAATTTGTAGACGAGACAAGGAACACAGAGGGAATGACACCATGGCCACTAGCTTGGGATGAACTGGACCTTAATTCATTTCCCACATACCATATGTTAAAGCAGGCACAAAAGTCCCTTATACAAATCCTAGAAAAACATGCGAAGTGTCCAAATTCCTGGGGTAAATTTGAAAAGATAAGGCAGACAGCATTAGAGACCCCAGCTACATTTCGGGACAGGATTATTGAGGTGGCAGAAATGTATTTACACATGAACATACTGGAAGATACCACCATAGACCATGTGAAAAGGATTTTTGTTAGAAATTCGGTTCCCCAGGTAAAGAAGTTCTTCATGGATAATTAACCTGATTGGGAACTGTTGAGCCTAGATGAGTTGAAGAAAAAAGCAACATACGTGTTTGCACAAGAAAAGGACGGGGGTAGTGATGGCAAGGATACAATCATTGAAAGCCTTAGAAAGCAGTTAAGGGAGACAAATTCTCAAGCTAATGAAAAGGTGATAAGTGAAATTAAGGCAGTAGCAGCACTAAGGGCAGCAGAAAAGAAGAAGAATAATAACAGTAATTATAAGACCAGTGGAAATGCAAACATGAGAAATCAAAGGCAACAATCTTGCTATGTTTGTGGACATATTGGGCACTTTGCGAGAGATTGTAGGTACAGGAAAAGGTCATATGGGCAGAGATATAACAATAATAACAATGGATTTAATCAGTATAATAATAATTATGGATACAGGGGAAATAACTGGAATAATGGTTTTAATCATGGAAATGGACAACAAAATGTGTTCCAATGCCAGAATGCATGCTATCAAGGTGCACAAACTCCTAATTTGGCAACGATGCAGGAATTTATTCTCATAGGAGTCAGACCAAAGTTTCGTCATGTTGTGCAAGGGAATGTTAATAATGGTAACATGAATGGAGGGCCAGCTTCATTATGAAGGTGTGCCCAAAGTTCAGAAGTGATTGATCAAGGTAATGGGACTAAAGTAAATGTTGATGAAATTGTATATGTTAAAGATGATGATGATGTAATTGTGAATAATGGAAATGGTGCACTTGATGTTAATATTGATTTGATTGGTGGTAATAAGAATTTAATTAATAATGGTGATAAGTTGATCAATGTTAATTTAAATGAAATCAATGATAGTTTAATCAATGTGAATGATAATTTGACGAGAATTAATGATACTTTGAATGGTGTTAGTTTTATTATAATATGCCTGGTGTCTCCATTATCCATTACCTTGTTTTTTATCATTTCCCAACAATATATATATTTGTCTATAGTGGTATATATAAATATATATATGTATATATATTTGTGTGTTGAGTTGTATGTGTAACAGTAATATATTTCTGTATATAAACAAACAAAAATATGTCTTTCACTTTCTATATGTTAATAAGTTTGTATTTACCATTAAAATGTGAAACAAAAGATAGGTATTTCTTTTCAATGACTGGAAGAGTCTTGTTAAATGAGCTGTGATACTTGTGAATGCAATGTATAAAATAAAAAGCTTCATTATTTTCCTAAGATCTGAAATGGCCTTTTCTTGTAATTGTTTAATCACTTTCCCTTTCTTTCATGTCTTCATTAAAGTTGTTGTTTCTTAGCCCCAAAGGTTCCACTTCATATTAAAGGTTTCTTGAGTTTTCAAGCCAGAAAGGACTTTGGAGATCCTTCATGTAGATCCTCCAACCATGTTCAGGTTTTCTTTATGAAGCTTAGAAGTTCCCCCTTATCCATATGATAGACTCTCTCCTTCTACTGTAATATTATATAGCTACTGTAATATTAACCCAGTTCCTTTTCTTGAAGAAATACCTGCTTTTCCTATATCATGACCACTGATGGGAAACAGAAGAATAGATTACTATTGCATTTGCTTGAAAAGATTTGAGAATCCTTACCTTAACATAGCACCTTTAAACAACCAAAGTCACAGAACCAAAAAGGAGATGGAATGAGGGGGTCTGCTGCAGAAAACAACTTGTACGGTAGGCAGAGAAAGAACATTTTTTAAACCCTTACCTTCTGTCTTAGAGTCAATAATGTGTATTGGCTCCAAGGCAGAAGAGTGGTAAAGGCTAGGCAATGTAGGTTAAGTGACTGGCCCAGGGTCACACAGCTGGGAAGTGTCTGAGGTCAGATTTGAACCTAGGACCTCCTGTCTCTAGGCCTGGCTGAGAGACTCAATTTTTATAAGAAAATGGGGAACCAGAAATAAAACTGCATGAAGGAATGCTGGATGACCACCCTCCACCTACAAGTGCAAGCTTCCAAGCCTGGGCATAGGCCAATTTTGGGATCCCAGAATCCTGCCTAAGCCAACAGCAGAGCACCCATCACTTAATCCGTGAAGTCCCTACCCCTAGCACCAGCCTAAAGTGAAGTACAGAAGACCATAGCACTTGACCCTTTCAAGCATGAAGTGAAGCCACTATCCCCAAGGAAAAATAACTCAGTCCTGCAAGCCATCAGCAGAGAAGAGGCAGAATAAGCAATTTTCAGAACTCCTAGTCCAGAGGCCAAAAAAATCTGGGAAATGAGCAAATAGCAAAAGAAATACCTAATCACAGAAAATTTTTGTGGAGACAAAGAAGAGCAAGAGAAAAAGGGAAATAACTGTAAAAAATATATGTTGAGGAAATTAGTTCTGTATCTGAGACCATTGTGAAGATACTAAAAAATCATTTCAAAAGTTCTCTGAAGGAGAGCAATATGTCAAAAATTTAGAAAAACTCTTAAACTTTACTAATACTTCAAAAAACATTCAAGAGAGTTTCAATTCTTATTAAACTATTTGCCTACTTTACCATTCTTATTAAAATTTTAATGAAAATAATCTAAACAAACACTCAGGATATACATATTCAAATCATGGTATTAACAGAGAACTAGTTGATCTTCATCTTTACCATCACACAACTGACTGAACAATATTGATAGGTACTTATTATTTGTTGATTATTTTTGAAAAATTGATTAGATAAAGGAAAGCACCACCTTATAGTTTCTATAAAAATATCTATCTGCCATATATCAAAATTATTTAAAAGCCTCTTAATATTATGCAATAAAATAACCGTGATCAATTACTCTCCAATAATAAATGTCAAATAAGGCATAAAACATAGAAATATATGTTCACAAAAAGTGTTATCTACTCTCATAGTGGAATTTCAATGCAAAATCGAAGTTGAAAAACTATTTTCTCTGAATGTTGAGGTCCTCCAAAACCCTACATTTACAAGATCAATTTTGCTAATTGTAATAAGTCCCAGAACATACAGAACTTTGTGGAAGAGGTCTGTAACCTCTTAAAAGAGTTGGGTCTGACCATATACACAGGTAATTTTTAAACATTCTAGAAGTCATTTTTACTATCTCCTATGGATACCAGTGAAGCACTGCTATCCGTTGTTATTACCACATGACCAGTCTTTTAAAAAATTACCTGTATTTCTCTAATAATATCCATTATATTTTTTTTCTTCAAATTTCCTTTTTATTTGGAAAAGTCTGTTCACACCCACCATGTGCCCTCCTATTGTTCTTGGTAAGAGATTCACTTTTAATTCTTTATAAAATATAGTTTTGTCATTTTTATTATGTTAGCTCGTCCTACCCATGCGCAACCAATGAATTGAAATTTCCACATTACCAACTAATTTGAAGACAGAGCATATACAACGTAGAAATTTTATATTTAGGTTAATGTTAGTCTACACAAGAATGTTTTGCCTGTGACAGTATTTCTTGGAGAAAAGGTATCACAAAAGCAGAGAATCTGTCACATAATACTTTGTTTATCTTTTAATATAACAATTTGTCTATAGTTAATTTTATGTGGATGGTTTTCCTAATGTTGAACCAACCTTGCATTTCTGGTATAAATCCCACCTGATCATGGTGGATGATCTTCTTAATTATTTGCTGGAGTCTCTTTGCTAATATTTTATTTAAGATTTTTGCATCTATGTTCATTAGGGAGATTGGTCTATAGTTTTCTTTCTCTGTTTTTGGTCTACCTGGCTTTGGAATCAGTACCATATTTGTGTCATAAAAGGAATTTGGAAGGACTCCCTCTTTGCTTATCATATCAAATAATTTGTATAGTATTGGGATTAGTTGCTCTTTGAATGTCTGATAGAATTCACTTGTGAATCCATCAGGTCCTGGTGATTTTTTCTTAGGGAGTTCTTTGATGGCTTGTTCAATTTCTATTTCTGATATGGGATTATTTAGGTATTCTATTTCTTCTGCTGTTAATCTAGGCAATTTATATTTTTGTAAATATTCATCCATATCTCCTAAATTGTTATATTTGTTGCCATATAATTGGCCAAAATAGTTCTTAATGATTGCCTTAATTTCCCCTTCATTAGAGGTGAGGTGTCCCTTTTCATCTTTAATACTGTCAATTTGGTTTTCTTCTTTCCTTTTTCTTATTAGATTGACCAGTACTTTGTCTATTTTATCTGTTTTTTCAAAATACTAGCTTCTAGTCTTATTTATTAATTCAATAGTTCTTTTACTTTTGATTTTATTAATTTCTCCCTTGATTTTTAGTATTTCTAATTTAGTTTTCATCTGGGGGTTTTTAATTTGTTTGCTTTCTAGTTTTTTAAGTTGCATGCCCAATTCATTAATCTCTGCACTCTGTAATTTGTTAATATATTTACTCAGGGATATAAGTTTCCCCGAGTACTGCCTTGGCTGCATCCCACAGAGTTTTGTAGGATGTCTCATCATTCGCATTCTCTTCAATGAAATTGTTGATTGTTTCTATGATTTCTTCTTTGACTACCTGGTTTTGGAGAATCATATTATTTAATTTCCAATTGGTTTTTGATTTTCCTGTCCAGGTGCCCTTACTAATTATTATTTTTACTGCATTATGATCTGAGAAGGTTACATTTATTATATCTGCTCTTTTGTATTTGTTTGCAATGATTCTATGCCCTATTACATGGTCAATCTTTGTAAATGTACCATATGCAGCTGAAAGGAAGGTGTATTCCTTCTTGTCCCTATTTATTTTTCTCCACATATCAATTAAATCTAATTTTTCTAGGACTTCATTCACCTCTTTTACCTCTTTCTTATTTATTTTTTGGTTTGATTTATCTAGATCTGAAAGAGGAATATTTAGATCTCCCACTATTATGGTTTTACTATCTATTTCCTTCTTGTGCTCTGCCAGTTTCTCCTTTATGAATTTGGATGCTATACCACTTGGTGAATATATATTAAGCAGTGTTATTTCCTCATTGTTTATACTGCTTTTAATCAGGATGTAATGACCTTCCCTGTCTTTTTTAATCCTATCTATTTTTAGTTTCCCTTTGTCAGAGATCATAATAGCCACTCCTGCCTTCTTTTTTTCATTTGATGCCCAAAAGATTTTGCTCATGCCCTTAACCTTGAACTTGTGTGTGTCTACCTGCCTCATATGTGTTTCTTGTAGACAACATATGGTAGGATTTTGGTTTCTGATCCACTCTGCTATTTGCTTCCGTTTTATGAGTGAGTTCATCCCGTTCACATTCAGAGTTACAATTGTTAGTAGTGCATTCACTGACATTTTTGTATCCTCCCCTAGACCCACCCCTTCTTCTTACACTATTTCCTTTTAAACCAGTGGTTTGCTTTGAGCCAGTATCCCTTATCCCCTCCCTTGATTGACTTCCCTTTCTGCCCCGTCCCTTGTTATTCCTCTCTTTTTGTTTTTTTAAAGGACCTAATGAATTCCCTCTCCTTCTTCTCCCCTCCCTTTTTTGACCTCCCCACTCCCCTGCTCCCTTTGGTTTATCCCTTCTGACTTTCTCAGTAGGGTTAGATAGAGTTTTTTATCTGAATGGATAATAAAGCTACTCTTCCCTCTCTGGGTTGATTACACTGAGAGTAAGGTTTGATTATTACCTCTTAATGCTCTCTTCCTCTCCTTCTTATGGTAGTATTTATCCCCTCCCCTTCCCATGCCCTCTTTGTGTGTAATAGAATATCCTATTTTTCTTATTTACTCAGATTTTTCTTGGTGTCCCCTACTATTCCCTCCCTCTTTCACACCCCCCCCATGTCATCTTAGACAATTTAGTATCCTGTCCTCTCCCTATGAATTATTCTTCTGGTTGCTATAATAGTGAATATTATAATAGTGAATAGAGTTCACTACAGAGAATTATACATAGCATTTCTCCACATAGTAATACAGATAATTAGATGATATTTACACCCTTAAAGAGTCAAATTTAAAAGATTATGAGTTTTCTTTCTTTTCCCTTTGTTTCTTATTTACCTTTTCATGTTTCTCTTGATTTTTGTGATTGGGTATCAAACTTTTCATTTAGTTCTGGTCTCTTTTGTGCAAAAACTTGGAATTCTTCAATTTTTTTTGAATTCCCATACTTTCCCCTGGAAGTACATAGTCAGTTTTGATGGATAGTTGATCCGTGGCTGAAGGCCCAGCTCTCTTCCCTTTCTGAATATTGTATTCCATGCCTTGTGGTCTTTTTGTGTGGAGGCTGCCAGATCCTGTGTGATCCTTATTGGTGCTCCTTGATATTTGAATTGTCTCTTTCTCGCTTCTTGTAAGATTTTTTCTTTTACTTGAAAACTCTTGAATTTGGCTGTTATATTTGTAGGTGTTGACTTTTCTGGGTCCAGTGTTGAAGGTGATCTATGGATCCTTTCAATGTCTATATTGCCCTCTTGTTGTAGAACTTCAGGGCAATTTTGCTGAATAATTTCTTTGAGTATGGAGTCCAAGTTTCTATTAATTTCTGCCTTTTCTGGAAGACCAATGATTCTCAAATTGTCTCTTCTAGACCAGTTTTCTTGGTCTGTCACTTTCTCATTGAGATATTTCATGTTTCCTTCTATTTTATCAGTCTTTTGACTTTGTTTTATTTGTTCTTGTTGTCTTGAGAGATCATTGGTTTCTAAATGTTCGATTCTAGCCTTTAAGGACTGGTTTTTGGCTATAATCTTTTGGTTTTCCTTTGAAATCTGGTCATTTCTGTTCTTCTGTTGACTTGTCTCACTTTCCAATTGCGAGATTCTGCCTTTTAAGCTGTTATTTTCTTGCCAGATTTCTTCCATCTTCCTCAACATTTCATTTTTGAACTCTTCAATAGCTTGTGACCAGCTTTCATTTTTTTGGGGAGGTTTGGATTTTTGTTTTCCCTCCTCTGTTGTCTGGATTTTCTCTGTGTAGAAGTTGTCGAGTATTCCAGAGTTTTTCTTGGTAATCTTTTTCTTCTGGGCTTCCTTATTGCTTGCCATTGTTAGCCCCGCCCCTTTTCAGCTTTGTCTTCGCACTCAGGGTCTGCTTTTGCTTTCTAAGCTTCTGATGGCTCCGGTCTTCTTGTTCTCAGGGTCAGGCCTCCTGGTAGTCTCTGGTCTGCCCCTCTGTCTGAGGCTCCTTCAGCAGTCTCGGGGGCTGCTTCCACAGCTGCGCTCCTTTCTGCCCCAGGTCCTCAATGAGTGTCCTAGCCTGTGCTGGAAATCTTTATTCCTCCCAGTGCATTGCCTTCACTGAGTAGAAGCTGGGGAAAGTCCCTCCTTTAGGGATCTTTATTCCACCCGGATTCCAGCTGGGGCAGAGCCTTCACCCCTATAGACACTGGGGAAAGTCCGTGCGTCCCCCCAGCCACCTGGGGTCCCACATCTGGCAGCTCTCAGGTACAAGCCCTGGGGCTGCTAGTGATTTACTGGTTGCTCCAGTCCTGTTTTCACTCTTGTGCATTGGCCTTGGAGCTGTGCGTGGTGTGTGTGTGGGGGGGTGGGGTTTCTTCCTCTCCCGTTTTAGTGAGAGCTGTTTCACCCCTTTATAGCGTGGAAATGCTCCAATTCTGCGTACCTTCAATGCTGCGCCCTGTTGTGGGGTTCCTTCGTTCGTCTGGATTCGTTTTTATGTCCCCTTGAGGAGTCTTGTATGCATCGGTTAGGAGAGATCGAGCAGCTGCTCCTTACTCTGCCGCCATCTTAACCAGAAGTCTATTATCTATGGTTTCTTTTTTTAAAAGATTTATTAATATTTATTTTTTAGAAAAGTTAACATGGTTACATAATTCATGCTCTTACTTCCCCCCCCCCCATGGCTGATGCATATTTCCACTGGTTTTAACATGTGTCATTGATCAAGACCTATTTCCGAATTGTTGATAGTTGCATTGGTGTGGTAGTTTCGAGTCTACATCCCCAATCATGTCCACCTCAACTCATATGTTCAAGCAGTTGTTTTTCTTCTGTTTCCACTCCTGTCGTTCTTCCTCTGAATGTGGGTAGAGTTCTTTTCCATAAGTTCCTCAGAATTGTCCTCGGTCATTGCATTGTTGCTAGTACAGAAGTCCATTACATTCTATTTTACCACAGTGTATTGGTCTCTGTGAACAATGTTCTTCTGGCTCTGCTCCTTTCACTCTGCATCAGTTCCTGGAGGTCTTTCCAGTTCACATGGAATTCCTCCAGTTTATTATTCCTTTGAGCACAATAGTATTCCATCACCAACATATACCACAATTTGTTCAGCCATTCCCCAATTGAAGGGCATACCCTCATTTTCCAGATTTTTTGCCACCACAAAAAGCACAGCTATAAATACAATTTCTTTTTACTATTATTACCTCATTTGATTCTTACAAGGACCCTGCAAGGTTGGTGCTATTCTTATGCCCATTTTACAAATGAGGAAATGAGGCAAAATGATGTGCTCAGGGTCATAGAGTCAATAAATGCTTGCAGTTGGATTTGAACTCAGGTCTTCCTACCTCTACGGCCTGAACTCTTATTCACCTCACCACCTAGCTGCCAATAAAATGTCAGAAGTTGGAGTGTCTGGAAAGAGAAATAGGTAAGAGTCTAATGTCACTGGGTGGCAGGATACATGGGGACAAAACATAAAAATATTGAAAAACTAGGAAGGGATGCAATTTTAAAACACTTTGGACACCAAACAGAAGATAATATTTTATCCTGGAGGGAATTGGGAGCCATTGGGTTTTACTGAAGGGAGAAGGAAGATTAGTCAGACCTGGACTTAAGAAAGATTATTTTCATAGTTAAGTGGAGGATGAACTAGAATGGGGAGATATTTGAGTCAAGGAGATAATCAGAAGGTTATTAAAGTAGTTAAAATTAGATTATGAGGGATTATATTAGAGAGGTTACAACATCAGAAAAAAGAGAGTTGCATGTAAAAATGTTACAAAAGTAGAATCAATCAGATTTGAAAAGAAATTAGACATGGGGAATGAGCAACTGAAAAGTTGAGGATGCCATCTAGATTGTAAGTCTGTTATGATCAAGAGGATGGTTTCAACCTCAAGACTAATAGGGAATTTCGGGAAAGAAGAAGACTGAGAGGGAATAAATTCAATTTTGGATATGTTGAGTTTAAGTTATCTATAAAACATTGAGTTTGGTATGTTCAATAAGATGATAGAGATATAAGTCTGGAAGTCAGCTGAAAAGTTAAGACAGTATAAACATAAGAATTATCAGCATAGAGATAATATTTTAATAAATAGCAGCGGATACAGTCTGGATGAATCTAGCAAAAGAGAATGAGAAAGAATGCAATTAGTAGGAGGAAAACAGGAGAGAACAATGTGACAAAAAATTCAAAAGAAAAAAAAACTTCATAGAAAAGGTGATCAACAACTTTAAAGATGAGAGAAATAAAGGAGAAGATTGAAAAAAAGGCTATTGAATCTGGCAATAAAGAGATCACTAGTAACTTTGGAGAGAGTAGTTTCAATTGAATGAGATCAGAAGTTGGACTTTCAATAGTTAGAAAGAAAGTGAAGAGAAAGGCAATAGAAAAACTGATTTTAGATGGGCTTCTTGTGGAGTTTATGCATGAAAAGCAGGTGAGATATGAATGGTAGTTAACAGGGATAGATGCATTAAATGAGGGGAGTTTTGATGAAGGAGACATGTATGTTTATAGGCAATAGGGAAAGTGCCAGTAGATATAGAAAGATTAAAGATTAGTTAAAGTGTAAATAATACAAGGTACATTCTTCTGGAGAAAGTTGGACGGAATGGCATCAGTTGTGTATGTAGAAGGGTTAGCCTTGGCAAAGAAAAAGATTATCTTATCATGTGAGACAGATGGAGATAAGAGTGAAAAACAGGTGAGTAATGTGAAATAAGGAGGAAGAGAAAAGAGGGATCTCTGGGTAAATGACCTCAATTTTTTTCAGTGATATGAGGCAAGGTTCTCAGCTGAGAGGGTGGAGAATAGTGAGTCTTGAGGAGGGATAAAAAAAGTTTGAATGACCTCTGGTGAATGGGATATGGGTTAATTAGGGAGACATAAAAAGATTGATTTACCCCTTTAATATCATATTACATAAAACTATAGAGAATCCAGTTGGAATAGCTTCATGATTTTTCACAGTTTTGTTCAGGAACATATGTGTAGGAGGATAGGTAATGAATGGTGGGAGTAATCAGAGGGTTAAGTTTGGCAGAGCAGGATAAGGTAGCAAGGGACTCAAAAGGAAAGGACAGTATAGTGTTGAACCAATTAATAAAAATGGAGAAGAAAGAAAGCATAGCCATTGTATGAGTGACGGGCTGGAAAAGAATTGAGGAGTCAAGTGACTGTAGATTGTGATGAGTAGAAAGAATAGAATTTAGATTTACAAGGTAGACAGAAAAGTGAAATGACAACAAATTATGATCAGATAAAGGAACTTCAGAGTTTGTAAACACTCAATAGAACACTTGTGGGTAATGGTAAGGTCAAGAACTAGGGAGTCAAAAAATTATTGTACATCTTCTCCCAAACAACGGCTGCTCAGATATCAAGGAACTTGAAACCATGCTGGAAATTTCTCACTAAGAAAAAAAAATAAGATATTTTGAATATACCTAGATGTTATAATGAATTGACTGAATGACTTGAAGTCAAAAAGCATGGGTTCAAATTCTTCCTCAGCCAAGTTGCTTGACTTCTCAGTTTGGTTCTTCAACTACAAAATGGAGGTGTTATCAGCTAATACCTACTTTATAGGGTTGCTTTGAAAATCAAATGAGGGCTCAGCTCTGTGGCTCAGTAAATAGAAAGCCAGAGCTGGAGACAGGAGGTCCTAGGTTCAAATCTGGCCTCAGACACTTCCTAGCTCTATGACCCTGGACAAGTCACTTAACACCAGTTATCTAGTGCTTACTGTTCTTCTGCCTTGGAATGAATACTTAGCATTAATTCTAAGATGTAAAGTAAGTGCTTAAAAAAAATCAAAGGAGATAATCTCTGTAAACTGCTTTGCAAACCTTAAAGCACTATGTAAATATTTGACAATATCATTACATGTATAAAATACTACTATGGACATTTATGTGGCATAGTGGATAGAGTGCAAGGCCTGGAGTCAAAAAGATTTGAGTTCTAATTTGACTCCAGACACTTATTAGCTGTGTGAATTAGAAAGTTCTATCACCCAGTTCGCCTCAGTTTCTTCAGCTGTGAAATGAACTAGAGAAGGAAATGCTAAACTACTCCAGATTCTTTGCCAATAATACCCCAAATGGGGTCACAAAGAATTGGATATGGCTGAAACAACTGAACAATATAAAACTTTGCTTCATTTTATTTCCATTTTTACTACTTCCAAGTTTGAAAAATATTTTGCATTCAATAGAGTTTCCCATAAGTTGAATGTTCTAGCTTTTGAGAACAAGTTCGGATTCAGCCTATAAATGTATCTTCCCAAACCTTCATCTTTCTGGAACTCATATTTATTCTCTAATTGCTTATCACAATGAGAACACAGATTTACTAAACCTCAGATCCAATGATTCTGTTTTACTGGTTTCCATCTCTGTCTTATTAGTCAGACCATGAGCTCAGCATGTCAATTTTTGGCCTCATACTTGACCATTTGTGTTCCTGTAGGATACCATAGGTAAATTTAGCCATTCATTGTTTAACAGTCACTTTTTTTGACAATATATTTTAATGTTTTTGACCTTAAGGGTTGTCTTCTGTGCATTTATGTCTTTCATCCCAAAACCTTCTATGGAGTTATTTTCCACATGATGCTATAGATGATTTTGCACTTACCAAAACATAAGCTGCAAATATATGGAATCTCACAATGGATGTGTTTTTTGTAGTTTGAGTATAAATCAAATTTTTGTAAATTTAATACTCAAGGAGATCTCATTAAAGAACACAGAGTTTATCCTTTTGTGAAGCAATTTATCAATCTGTAATTTATTTACTCTGTAAATTCAGGTAATTTCCTACATGCACTGCCAATTTACAAATGTCTTTCCTGACATATATACACATTTTATTAATGCTCTTCCCTTTTCCTCAAACAAATTATTTTATATTTACTCTTCATGAGAGACAGTTTAGGTTAAAATAGATAGAGAGCCAACCTTGGAGCAGAGCTCTCTTCAGGATTGGCTTCTTTCACATTCTGTCTGATCCAGGCAAGTAATTTAGACTCTCAGTTTCCTACTGAACTTTCTAAGGCTATAAATTGCAGAGAAATGAACAACTCATATGCCTGATACTTGTTGCTCAGTCATTTCAATCATGACTTTTCCATTTGACTCATTCAATCTGATTCTTCATGATCCTATTTGGGGTTTTCTTGGCAAAGACATTGGAATGGTTTTCTGTTTCCTTCTTCAACTCATTTTATAGATGAAGATAAACTAAGGCAATTAGAGTTAAATGACTTTCCCAGGGTCACACAGCTAGTAAATGCCAAAGCCAGAATTGAACTCAGATCTTCCTAACACCAAGCCCAGCTACACCACTTAGACGCCCCAGAATCTGAATATACAACAGGAAAATCCTCTCAAAATATATTAATAGAAGATAGTAACACCAAAAGTAAAGGAAATATTCCTAGTCCAAATTCAATGTCCTTTCCATAATCTCAAGGTTCTTAACCTAGCATCCAGAGATCCCCTAAAAGATCCACGGATAGATTGAAGGATAATAAATATTTGTTGATTTATTGAAAGGAAATTATGCCTTATTATTTGGAAAACCTTGCATCATGAATGTTAATGGTTGAATTATTCAAATGACTTCTGATTTTCACAAAATCTTGGAATCTCAGAGCCCAGACTTCAAAGACCATTTATACAAAACTTTACCTGAACTACAATCTCAATAGTATAACAGATAAATGGTCATTCCTTTATTTGAAGACTTTCAATGAGGAGGACATCATTATGTCTTGAGGCATCCCATCGTACATTAGGATAGCTCTAAAAATGGGTTTTTAACCTGGAGTCTATGAAATTAAAAATATTTTGCGAATCACACTGTAATATGACATTTCTTTTACCATTGTATGAATTTTATTTACTCAAAAACATTCTAAGAAAGAATGTTTAGCCTTTCCCAGAATGCCAACAGGATCCATGATACAAGAAAGGTTAAAAATTCTTGAACTGTATCATTCTGATTCACATAAAACTTTGGAATATAGCCATTTTGTAAACTGAAGATTGTATTATAATTTGTTTAAATATCACTTTGTTGTCTGAAATAAAAGACTATTCATAGAGAAATGTAGGTTGGTCATGGAATATTTCCTGGAAGAGGTGAGTTCGAAGCTAGATCTGGAAGTATAAAAGGAATAAGACTGTCAGAGAGACAGAAAAAAAAATAATTACAACATGTAGAAGAGGCAACAACAAAGTTTTCCTGAATAAACCTGTAAGCTGATATTAGTGGGAAAAGTATGGGTATGGATTTAAACAAAAAAGCTTTGAAAGCTATGTGGAAGACTTTGAATTTGATAACTGTAATTTCCTTGGCAGTGAAACGGCTAGAGAATTAGTAGCAATGAACCAGAGGATAGCAGAAAAAAGAGGAAAAATGTAATAGATAATTAGATTTAATTGGAGAATTCTTTGTTGCTATTGGTACTTCTCTGTGAGGCCCAGGAAAATAAAATAAATGAGGTTAGCTTCTGTTACCTTTAGGGATTTTCAGGAATCTGTCAGTTGTCAACATACAGCAGATAAGCAGACCAGTTTCAGGTCAAAAGGAAAGGTAGGAAGACCAGGATAAATACATGAAAACTCAATCAGGAGTCCCTAGTGTCTGAGCTCATGACTTAATGATTAGGGATGTCAGTAAGTCAGTTTGCTACAACAGTTCACAAAGAAAGGTAGTCATAAGGGTGAAAAGCAGAAAGGGCTGAGGATCTTACTTCAAGCAAGTATTAAGGGAAATAAAAATTATACAATGATTTGCAGAGTAAAAATATATTTCTGTTTCTCGTAGGCCAAAATAATAGCTTTTCATTAACAAAATGAAGTACCCCTCTGAAAGTAGAACATAAACAGCCTGAAGGAAAACATCTCTATACCTTAGGACATCAAGGAGAATTGGATGTGCCTTTACTGCTGAGATTTCAGTCCTCATCTAAAGACAAATTACTCATATGACAGCATATGAAGGCACTGTCTGTGTTTCCATTATCCCTTGCTTTGCTGAAAAACTTTTTGGTGGAGCTACAATTGGAGAACTATATCTTTAAAGAATTATATAAATAAATAAAAAATAAGACATGCTTTAAGGAGTGAAATGGTGGATGACTCAATGAATATTATCCAGAAAATCTTGCAAGATTTTTTCACTGGCAATAAGTTGAACAAGTGCATCAGCAAAGATGAGGTTATCACTTATGGAATAGTTGTTCAGACTGCCACCTTTTTAGAGGCCTATTTGAAGACATTTGGAGTTTGCTGCCGTTGTTTCCTTACTTGGAATTGAAATTATAGGTTTAATTTAGACAGTTCTAATCAAAGTAGACTATAATTTTCACCAAACACTCTCAGACCTTCATCACTTATTAAGATAACCATTTTGTATATAATCATCTGTAAGGGGAAAAAAGGGGGCTTTTGAGTTCAATATATTAAAAGATGGTTGTCAGAGGATTGAACTATTATCAATCCTCAATTAAGAATAATCTCAAGTCAAAATTGATTTTTATGGAAGTTTATTTACAATTAAGAAAAGAGAGAGGAAATAAGGAAATAAGAATCTAACCCAGTAGGTAATTTATTACAATCCTCTAATTAATCCAGGTAGTTCTTAACCATCAGCCTAGAGTTAGAGGGCCAGAGGCCTGGAGGTAAATGGAGCAAACTTCATTTACAAAGTCTACTAAAAGAAATTTCTTAAGTTCAGAAAGATTCAGTCAGTCTTTAAACTCACCATGTGGAATTCAAAGAAGATCTTGAAAGCAGTCTCCCCAGGGTCTCAGCATTCCAACACTCTTATATGAACCAGAAAAAGTCCATCACTAGATGCTCTCTTCCATCGAAGACTGCTCACTCACTCAACTCCCACTTTTTAAAGGGGTCACTTATGCATCACTTCCTGTGCCTCCCTCCTAATTTGCATGTCCAATCACAATAGAAGATTCTCATAGTACTGCCTAGGGGGCAGTCAGTTGATTCTGATTCATCACCCACTCTAGCACATGTGGGTTACAGACCTCCCAGAATTAGAGGTATTCTCACCTTTGGTGATTAAATCTAAAGAAAAGCAGTGTAGACTTAATCTAATTATCACAAGTTTATGAAGGAAAGAGAGTAGTGGCCAAGTACAACCATCTGATTGGCAAGCTTAAGCTCACAGGCATCCCTACTCCCTCATTCCCAAGATTCTCCCTCTAATGGAAGTGATCTGTGATTTCAACAAAAATATCCTTTTTTAATATACCTACTATGGATAAGTTTACAAAGACAAGAAGATCACTCTCCCCAAAGAAAGGTCACCTGAACAAAGAAATTATCAGGTGTAGTCTGAGAAAGGTAAAAAAAAAAATTAAAGACTACATAAAAGAAACAAAAATACAAGGTGTTTTTTCAAGAATTCCTGTGACACCTGTAATTTCAACATTAATGTGTCAAAAAGAGGGAAGTGTAGAATTGAAAAATAAATTTAGGAAAGGAGGCATGTACAATTCTACAAGAAGTAGGTATAAAATTAATATATTACTGAAGATCTAATCAGTGAAGTACAGTGACCACACTGTGATGGGAATATTTATGGATCATATACTATGAATTGAATAGTTGAGTTCCATTCTTCTTCCCAAAGAAAAAATTCAAAAGTCCCCAAACTATAGGTTGGTGAATGTGGTTTTTATTTCTAAC
This sequence comes from Gracilinanus agilis, assembly GCF_016433145.1. Classification (NCBI taxonomy): domain Eukaryota; kingdom Metazoa; phylum Chordata; class Mammalia; order Didelphimorphia; family Didelphidae; genus Gracilinanus; species Gracilinanus agilis. The sequence continues at coordinate 378,111,034 of NC_058132.1, read as the reverse complement.
TGAATCGTAGAATTCATTATTACATTTTAGAGAATTAGAAAGGAAAATAATCACTAAGTTTTCCATTTCATCAAAAAGAGATGATGTCAAGTGAGAATAATTTACTTTTATGTGACAAATAGAATACTATTTTAGGAGAATGTTGTAGACATAATATTTCTCATAATGAAGTTCATACTAATTTTTTAGACTAAGATAGAATTATAAGCTATGTGAAAGTACATATGTGATTTTTAAACCAATTGAAGGATTGGACCTCAAAATAATTATGACTGATTAAATTGGAGGAAGGTTTCTATACGGGGTTCCAAAGATCTATTCTTGGACTTTCCTGTTTAACATTTTTTATCACTTACTTAGATGAAAACATACAGAATATGTTTATCAAATTTGCAAATGGCATGAAGCTGAAAGGGATAAGAGCCAAAATCAGGATTCAAATGTATTTCACTAGACTAGAGATATGGGCCAAATTAAATAAGTTAAAATGAAATATGGATGAATATTAAGTTCTATGCTTAGATTTAAAAAGCCAATGCAACACATACTTCCTAGGACAAAAGACCTCAAAGTTTTACTAGGCTGCATGACCAATATGGAGTCAGGATTGTGTCATGGCAGGCCCCATAGCTAAATATATCCATGACTGCATCAAAAGAAGGATTGTGTCTAGAATGTTTGTTCAAATTGGAAATATAGGAAAAAATAGACCTTTCTTTAATATGGTAAATGATATTTATTTATAGTCAAGAGTTTAGAGCAGGGGCCAGCAACCCTTTTGGCCATGAAAGCCATAAACGCCACATTTTTAAAATGTAATTTCGTGAGAGCTGTACAGTGCTCACAGTGTGCACTCCTGTAACAGTGAATGCTCCTGTAATAGCACCTGGAAAAAAATTGACTTTATGGCTCCTACAGAAAGAGCCATATCTGGCCCTCAAAAGAGCCAGATATGGCTCAAGAGCCATATGTTGCTGACCCCTGGTTTAGAGCATCTAAGTAAGGAAGTCTTTATAAAGATAAATAAAATTGTATTTATAAATATATAAATAAATTTTATGAAAATAAATAAAAAGGGGCAAAAAAGAATATTTACCATAACCATTTTTGAAACAGTTCTAGAAATATCAGCTATAGCATTTTGAACTTTATAATGACACTAGGAGGTGAAATTATCTCTCCATTACTAAGTTGACACTGTATTCACCTGGAAGAAATTAACCAATTTTTGGTGCCCGTTCTGAGCCAACACACTGAGGTAATGGGGAGATCTAAACAGTCCCTTTGGAAGAAGAGGACAACTCAGCAAAGGCCTTTAAAACAATATTAATATTCCCAGAGATAAGTTCCTTACATAATCAGGCGGACAAATCAATTTTAAAACTTCTAGACTTTAAGAAATACAACTTTTTATTTAGTTCAAATCTGTAATGTTTGCCAATCTAAGTCAAGTCAATCATCTTTGACTGTCTCTTATGTTCCAGGCATTGATCCTGGTTCTTTCCTCTAGAGTTGGCCAGTCTAAGGCTACTTTGATGTACTTAAGATAGCCCTTGAATTATTTGAAGACTACTGTCATCATCACTACCAGCATCACTAGTTCATGTTTACTCCATAAATTCCTCATTAGGATGAGCATCATTAGTTCTCTCAATTGATGCTCAAACACAATCATTTCAAGTTCTTCATTACCTTAACTGACTTACTCTAAATGATCTTTAACATTTCAGTGTTTCACTTAAAATGTAGCACCTTGTATATGTTCCCAAATGTTCCTGCTTCATGTTTCATTTATTTACAGAATATTCTGTATTCTTTATAATATCCACAATCTACATCATGCAATGACTATGTAAGGTTTCCATTCCTAAACCTTACTAGTGGCAACCTTTACATCTGCAGCTAAATCTTTGTCCTTTGAAAGAGATTTGCTGGAAAACTAACATTTTCTTCATTTAAATAAGCATTCCATTAAAATTATTTTCAGGACTTCATTCTGCAACAAGTACAATGAAGCTATAAAGCAGCAAGCCAGCCTAATTTTATTATTCATAGACTCCTAAGCTTTAATACCTTGTCTTCTTTCTGACCTTTGTTAAGATTTATTCAAAGCAAGTACATTCTATTCTTTACAAACAAGTATGGAGAATATATTCTGTTTAAAAGAGGTCAGATTTTATTACCTAAAGCATCAAGGCATAAAAGAAGTCATGAAGCATGATCATGTTAAAGTAATGATGAGCACAATTATTTTCTTTACTACTCTATGCTCATTTCAAATAAAGGACATATGGATAGCTTGGGGAGAGAAGGATAAGGAGAATTACAAAGGATAAAAGGATCAAAAGACCTCAATTGCATTCATAGTTCCTCCTGTGACATACTTGGTAACCTTATACAAGATGGGAACTATTACAATGACAGACTCTCTGTAATTAAAAAGAAAATAGTCTATAAATCAATAAATAATTGAGTGATTTAGAAAGTGGATGTTTCATAATAATTTGCTGGATTTGGAGCATGGAGACCTGAGTTTGAATTCTGTTTCAGTCACTTTCTAGCTTTAAAATGATAAGCAATTATAACTGATCTCTGAGCTTCATTATCCTTATCTGTTCTCTCTCTCTCTCTCTCTCTCTCTCTCTCTCTAATCTCTCTCTCCTTCCCTCTCTCTTCCTCTCTCTCTCTCTCTCTCTCTCTCTCTAATCTCTCTCTCCATCTCTCTATCTTCCTCTCTCTCTCTCTCTCTACATCTCTCTCTATATATCTCTCTCTATCTCTAATCTCTCTCTCTCCCTCCCTCTCTCTTCCTCTCTCTCTCTCTCTATCTCTAATATCTCTCTCCATCTCTCTCTCTTCCTCTTTCTCTCTATGTCTCTATCTCCCTCTCTCTGTTTTTCTCTTTTCTCTCAACCTCAGAACCTCAGGACTCTATACATAGTGCCCACAACATTGAATGATCAAGAGGAGAGACCAAATATCTGGTTTTGGGGAAAGTTCTTATGACAATTGTCTTTACTATTCTTACTGAGTAAATTTTGTTTACCTTTTGAAATCCTAAATAAATCTGGCTCATGATGGCAAGCATCTGTATGGGAGATTGTGAGAAACAGAACTATAGGGGGCCATGCCTCTATATGATTTTTTGGGGTCCTGAGCGGCGTGGTGGCATAGGATGGTTAAAGCAGGAGAAAGAAAATGAGAACAACTAGACTAGTGGTTAGCCCATGCTGTTCCCAATTCTGCAGGCATGGAAGTTTATTATATATCTTTTTCAAGTAAAAAGAAGTCACAGTTGGTAAGGGGCAATAAGTCACGCATAATCCATTGAAGTCTAAAGAATACAGATGCAAAGACAAATGGTCAAATTCCAAACCCCAATTCAGGAGGGGATAATTCCAGGAGAGGAAATATCCCAGGGAGATGCTCACCAGTCAAATCCTAAAGGAACCAGTTCTAATCTGAATATGCACTCTTATCTAATTAACATTTGTTAGGAAAGGAATCATTAACTCAGTAGATGCTGGTCTGCCACTTCAAAGCTCTCCAATAAGAATTGTAAAAAAGGTGGGGATCAAAGACTGAGTCAAAAGAGGAGCCTCAGATTTTTATCTTAGATGGCCCATTCAGTCTGCATCCTGATATGCAGTGCAGAAAATCATACACAGTTTTACTTGCCGATGATTTTGTAATGGGATCCAGATAAAATATCTGTTACAGACTCTGTTTCTCTAAATGACTCCTAATAGCCTTCTTGGAGGGATCAAGTTGATTTTGGATTAACCTACCTGCTGGTACCAGAGCCTTTTGGGGCTCAGGTGACCAGGACCAAACACAAAGACTGCCTCAGCCTGGATTGGTCATGTAGGGAATCCAGATAACAGGCCCTAAATTTGATCCTATTTCTCCAAAGGCTTTAATACATAGAATGGCTTCCCACACAGAACTAGAAACATCTCACATTATTTTTAGAACACTGAGGAAAGAAGTATTCATCCACTTTCTAAAGACTCAACTTGCTAGTGGTGGTGAAGAAGTAATTCCAGAGGGAGTGTTTACAATATCATAGACAGAAAAAATAACAGCAAACATTTTTAGAAAATTTTAACTTGTTCATTCAGCTGCTTCTTGGTGATTTGACCTTTTTCATCTATAAAATAGCAAAAATAGGGAAGTAGAGTAGATGGTCTAAGATCTTTAGAGCATAGACCCTAACACATTATGATGCTCTAATTCTAGGTAGAGAAAATTAGCAGAAGTGACACAGAAGCAGAAAAACAGAAGCTAATTTGTTGCCAAACTATGACAGACCTTGAATGACAAATACCATTAAAAGTGTTAATACTAATCATTAGGCAGTGCTGATCTTATGCTTTTAGATTATCAGACTTAAAGTGTATAAACAACACTAGGACCCAATTAGTGCAAATAATGAATCCTGTGAAATGGTTACATCACTTGAATTCTCACTGAGTATTTCCACTGGCCTGGAACCAATTGCTATATTTTACATAATTATAATTTCAATTTATTCGTTCATGTGACCTCTTTGTTTTCTGCCTCTGCGTCCAGATGCCAGCTACTCTATACTCCTATCATGATAGAAGACTGGAAAATTATTGCTGGACATTTTCCTTGCTATGACTACATTCCCCAACAGGCAGAAGCAATTACTAGTTTGAGCAAAAACAGTCATTCACTTTTAAAGAATGTGCAGTTCCAGGATCCAGAAAATGCAAGAAAGCTAAAGAGTAACCAGAGAAAATCATAAGACAATATCTCTGTCTTGGTCTCTCCTCTCAAACGACTCCAAGAAGCATTTATTAAGCTTTTATCCTAACATATATTAATGAATTGTTTTCAGATATGCAAAGAAAATTAAATAGTTTTTTTAAAGAGATTAACATCTGAAATATTTTATACTCTTTGAGCATGGATGGTACATAAAGACTATAAATGAATATAGCATAACTTTGTTGGAGTAACTGCATATTTTCACTTAGACACACACACATTTCATTACCTATGCCTTTGAATGCTTTCATAATAGATAGGAAATGGAAGTGAGGAGAATGGAGTACTCATAAACGTTATAGTCTTCATTTCTCTACCTCTACTCCCAGATGATAAAGCTTTAACTATAAAAATGGATGCTTATATTTCATCTTACTCAGGAATTTATAAGATAATTTTTTTATTTTTATATTTTCATTATGTTCTACTTTTCACCTTTTCTGTCATCTTAGTGAAATTTAATTCAATAGGACCAAAAAACTGTTGTGCTATCTATTTCATCTTTTCAATGAAGTAAAATGATCATTATTTGATTTAACAGCTTATTTATTAAATATTATTCTGAGAAATAGGTGAACAAAAGAACACAAAAGAGCAGAACGCAGGTTATGTTCTTTATCCCAAGTCACTTAATTTAATTGGACCTGCCATTGGGGTTGCCTGGTATGTATTTTGCCTGCTCCAGGATACAATCAAGAGATTATGTCACCATTAATTTATTTTATTAACTTCAGACATTATAAATTTACTATCAAGCTCAAGATTTGTGATCAATACTTTTGTTTATTTGTATTTGATTTATATAAAATTGGCTTCAATTTAATTAGAAAGAAGGCAAAATCTATTGAAATTAGCAATTTTCCTTTATGTAAGAAAACTATGACTATTTTGTTTTCTTAGTATTCATAAATTGAATATTTTCATTTCATTACCAGTGCTGTTAATTATTTTCATACAATGAGGATCTGACATGAATATGTTAATGCATTTTATGTCCAGTTATTAGTATATCCTACTTAACTTGCATTTAATTTATATTTATTTTTATAAATTTTATAGGTTTATGTATTTTTCTCCAGTAGAGTGAAAGCTCCTTGAGGACAGGGTCTATTCCATTTTTTTCTTTATATCCCAAACATCTAGCAAAAGGCCCTAAACTTAATACATATTTAAGAAAACATTATCATTTGATTCCTGGAATGATTAATACATATCTTCTTTGAAAAAAAGCACAACTACTTATCTTCTGTCTTAAAATTAATACTGGTATTGCTTCCAAAGGAGAAGAATGGTAAAAACTAGGCAATTGAGATTAAGTGTCTTGTCCAGGGTCACATAGCTAGGAAGTGTCTGAGCCAGAACTAAACCCAGGACCTCTTATCTCCATGCCTGAGTCTCTCTCCACTAAGTCACCTCACTGTCCCTATGCTTCTAAATTTATTAATTGATGTTTATTCCCATCAGTAGAATATTAAATGGTTGAAAAAGATGATTCAATTTTGCCTTTGTTTCTTTAGAACTGTGTCTGTCATGTTTTTAATGTATGTTAACTAATTACATGAATGAATGAATGTATTTATGAAATACAAATCTAGAACAACTTAATCCACTTAGTGTTTATTGTGTATCAACTCTGCACAGAGCATTTTATTATTATTTTTTATTTTTTTAACCAATTGCATCTAATAACAAATTTCCACGTAAGTTTTCTGAAGTTATATGATCCAAATTGTATCCTTCTTTCTCAGATCTGGCAAGCAATTCAACCTGAGTTATACATGTATTATCACATAAAACATATTTCAATATTGTTCATTTTTGTAAGTGAATAATCTTTAAAAAACTCAAACCTCAAAACATATAACCAAATAAAAAAGTGAAAAATCACATGTTTTTATCTGCATTCCAATTCCAAAAGTTCTTTCTCTGGAAGTGAAAAGTATTCATTTTTTTCATGATTATTGATGGCTTTGAATTCTTCATCTGAAAATTGCTTGTTCATATCCTTTGACCATTTTTTCAATTAGGGAATGGCTTATATTCTAATGAAATTGATCTATTTCTCTATAAATCTGAGAAATTTGACCATTATCAAAGACATTTCTTATAAAAATTTTTTCTCAGTTTGTTGTTTCCCTCCTAATCTTGGTTACATTGATTTTGTTTACAAAAAGCTTTTTAATTTAATAAAATCAAAATTATTCATTTTACATCTTTTATATGACTTTTTCTCTTATTTGGTCATAAATTCTTCCCTTCTCCAAAAATCTTCCAGGTAAACTATTCTGTATTCCCCTAATTTATTTATGGCATCACTCTTTATTTCTAAATCATATATCCATTTTGACCTTATCTTGGTATAAGATATGAGTTATTGTTTTCTACTTAGCATCCGCTGTATTATTTTCCAATTTTCCCAGTAGTTTTTGTTAATGAGTGAATTCTTACACCAAAAGCTGGGATCTTTGGGTTCATCAAACACTAGGTTGCTAAGATCATTTACACCTGTATATTGTGTATCTAATCAACTCTGTTGACCTACCATTCTTTTACTTAGCCAGTACCGTATTGTTTTGATCATTGTTACTTTATAGTATATTTTGTGATCTAGTACAGTTAGGCTGCCTTCCTTCACATTTTTTTCCATTAGTTCCCTTGATATTCTTTACATTTTGTTTTTCCAGATGAATTTTGTTACTATTTTTTCTGGTTCTATAAAATCATTATTTCATAGTTTGATTGATATGGCACTTAATAAATAAATTAACAGGCAGAATTGTGATTTTTATTATATTACCTCAACCTACCCATGAGCAGTTAATATTTTTCCAATTATTTAGATCTGTGAGATTGGAATTCATGTCCCTATGTTTTAATTTAATCAATCAGGGACTAGGAATTCCTCTCCCTTTTAACTTAATCAATCAGGGACCTGGAGATCCTTTGAGATGTACAAGAATACACATGCCCACAGTGAAAGGAAGTTGAAACCAAAGAGAAAGAAAATTGGTCCCACAAGCACTGCCCCTCTGGGTGGTGCCAGGCAAATTAAGGAACTATGATTGGTTCCTGAGGTGTGATGTTGGAGAGCTAATGGGTGGAGAAAATGGCTTACAAAGGCGAGACCAAGGGGCTGGAGTTCATTTCTGATTCCCATTCAGATTCTGAAGGGAGATTCTATCTCTGCCTCTGGCACTGGTGGCTTTTGCTGAAAGGGCACTCAGATTCCCATTGGGATTGACATTTGGATTTGAGTCTGATTCTGATGTTGGTGACACTCTTGCTGGAGAATGGAACCTGAAGGTTCACACTCTCATGCTTTTCTGACTGGAGACTGGACTTGAAGGAACCTTTGTTGGAGATGAACTCCATTCCATCAGAATGCAATTAAGATATTTAGCTAACCTGCTCCCTACCTCTTTCCTACATTTACCTCTCTTTATTATCACTACTTTGATGTAATAAAGCTAATAGTAGCCTCATAATTTAATTTTATTATTACAATTTGGTGACCTTTTAATTAGTACAATTTGCAGACCTTTTTTAACTATTAAAGATCTGACTTTATTTGTGAAAAGTGTTTTGTAATTGAGTTCATATAATTCCTTTGTCTTGACAAGTAGATAACAAGGCATTCTATATTGTTTAGAGCAGTGATGGGCAAACATTTTAAAGAGGGGGCCAAAGGAAAGGAAATGCTCATCTGTCAGTCTGTTTCTAAGGCAACTCTTTCAAAGTTTCATTGTATTGCATCCTACTCATTGTATTCGTCAGATTAGGAATAATGTGGCACAGCCTACAGCATCTGGCCCGTAAGCCGTAGTATGCCCATCACTGGTTTAGAGTGATTTTAAATGAAATTTCTTTTTAACTCTTGCTGCTGGACTTTGTTGGCAATATACAGAAAAGCTGATGATTTATGTGGATTTATTTTGTATCATGCAACTCTACTAAAGTTATTATTTCAACTAATTTTATAATTGATTCTCAAGGATTCTCTAAGTATACCATCACGTCATCTGGAAAGAGTTATAGTTTAGTTTCCTCATCACCAACTTTAATTTCTTCAATTTCTTTTTCTTTTCTTATTGCTGAAGCTAGTAATTTTCTCTCAGTATAATCTTCTTTTTCACCCTTTGATTTTTTTTGCATTTTATATTATGCTAATTAGCTTACTTCCTTACCTTTATGTATACTCCTTCTAACTGTTCTATTACTGATTTGACTATTTAATAATTACAAATACCCTCTTCCTGTGTACAAATACAATTCAAACTTAGTGAGTCTCTTAAATTTTCTCTTTCTTATTTACCTTTTTAGGCTTCTCTTGAATCTTGTGTTTGGGCTTTATATTTTCTTTATTGGTCTGGTCTTTTCATTAGGAATGCGTAGAAATATTCTATTTTATTGAATGACCATTTTTTTCCTCAGAAGGAATATACTGAGTTTTACTGGGGAGATCACTCTGGATTGTAAAACTAGATCTTTTACCTTCCAAAATATCATATTCCACACATTCTGATCCTTTAATGTGGAGGGAGCTAAGTCCTGTGTAATCCTGAATGTAACTCCATGTTATTTGAATTGTTTCTTTCTGTCAGTTTACAGTATTTTTTCCTTGATTTGGGGCTCTTGAATTTTGATATTATATTCCTGGGAGTTGTCATTTGAGGATTTATTTCTGGAGGTGATCTGTGAATTCTTTCAATTTCTATTTCTGGAGGTGATCTGTGAATTCTTTCAATTTCAATTTCTATTTTACTCTCATGTTGAAGAATATCTGGGCATTTTTCTCTAATAATTTCTTGTATTATGATGTCCAGAATTTGTTTTTTGATCATGGTTTTCAGGTAGTTCAATAATTCTTAAATTGTGTCTCCTGGATCTTTTTTCCATGTTAGTTGTGTTTTCAATAAGATATTTCATACATTTCCTTCTGCATTTTTTCATTATTTTGATTTTGTTTTATTGTTTCTTGATGTCTCATGAAGTCATTAATTTCTAGTTTCCCAATTCTAATTTTTAAAAAATGATTTTCTTCTGTCAGCTTTTAAGCCTCCTTTTATCATTTGGCCCATTTCTTCTTGCATTGCTTTCATTTGTATTCCCTATTTTTCCTCTGTCCTCTTAATTGATTTTTGAAATCCTTTTTGAACTCTTCTAGAACATGAATTCAATTCACATTCTGCGTTGAGATTTTGTGTGTCTTTGTTTTGCTTTCACTGTTCCCTTCTGTGTCTGTACCTTGTTCTTTGTATCCATAAAAATTCTCTATGATTAGGTTTATTTTTTTAATGTGCTCATTTTCCCAGCTTTTTTTTCTTGACTTTCACTTTTATTTTATAGGCAGGCTCTGTTCTCCAGAAGGATAGGGCACTCTCTTAAACTTCAATTCTTCCTTGTTATTTCTGGATTTCTTCAAGTTTCAGTTCTTCCATGATGATATGGTGGCCTGTGGGCTAGGAGCTCTGATGGCCACCTCACATTGCTGATACATTCAACCCATAAGATTGTTGATGGCTCAAATTCTAGCCTCAGGCTTGGCATTGGGCTTTTGGTCTTACTCTAGGCTTGATCAAGTCAAGCACACTGCCCTGGGACTCCTCCTTTAACTTTAGCCAGAGCCAGTCAGGGTCCCATAAGCCAGCAAACAATAAGGCTGGGGACTGCCCCTGTCAAAGATTAGAGGCCCAGATCTAGATCTACCAACTACCTTAAATTGGGACTCAAGTCCTTACCACAAGCAGGGGCTGGGATTCCTGGCTGGGCCCACACAGATCCAACTGTGTAGCACAGACAGTCTGGGGCAGGGATTATATGCCTCATCACAGATTTGCTTGGAGCTTTAAGGGAGTGTGCATTGGGTTGCTTTGGGCAGAGTCTCAGGATCTAGATGTTGGTTTGGACCCAGGTTCAAAACCTGGTACAGTAGATGTGGGATGGGGTGTCTTACTGGCTTGCTTCTTACTCCTTCTGCTGGCTGTGCTCCCCTCTCACCCCAATGTCCCAAATATTCACTGCGCACCTTTCAAGTTGTTCTCTTCATGAAATTTGCTTTACTCTGTCGTCTTGTGTGTTCTTTCACTCCTGTATTCATTTTGTGGCATTTTTTTAACAATTGGAAAGGATTTTCATGGTTGTTTTGAGCTTCCTGATTCTACTCCACCATCTTAGCTTTTCCTCTGAACACACTCTATCTAGCCTATTTTTAGCTCAACTTGTGATTTCATTAAAAAAGCTTCCAATATGGTAGCTCCCTACATCAGTTCTCAGGCTTCTAGGTGGTACAATGGATAGAGCATCAGGCCTGGAGTCAGGAAAACCTGAGTTCAAAGTCAACTTCAGATATTTAATAAATATGTGACCCTGGACAAGCCATTTAACTCTGTTTGCCTCAATTTCCTTAACTGTAAAATGTGCTGAAGAAGGAAATGAAAAACCATTCCATTTTCTTTGCCAAGAAAACTCCAAATTAAAACACCTAAACAACAAAACATACTTTGCTATCTCATTGCTTTATTGGAAGCAGAAAAAATTTTCCTGTCTATCTCTATTTCTTACCCCCTCCCCTTCTCTCTATTTTTCCCTCTTTCTGAATCTTTCATTTTTTGGCAAGATAATTCTACTGTAATTAATTCACATCTATACCCTCTATCTAAATAAACTCATTTCAGTAACTTAGCTTGGGTGTCATCATTAATTCTTCATTCTTTTACACCACCACTCCTGCAATTTGATGCCAAGGCCTTTCAATTTAGCCTTTGTAACATCTCCTGTATATATTCTCCTTTCTTTCTTTTGACACTGTCACCACCTTAGTTCAAGCCCCTATCACATCATGCCTAGATTACTACAATAAATTTCTGTTTGGTCTCTCTGCCTCAAGTCCCCTCTTTGGTCCATCTCCTTACTCAGCAAAGTGATCTTCCTAAAGTGCAACTCTAATATTGTCAATCTTCTACTCAATCAGTACCAGTGGTTCCTTATAAGCAGCCAAATCAAATATAATATGCTACATTTGGTGTTCAAAGCTCATCATAAACTGCCCTCCATATACATGTAATTGTTTTATACCTTACACTTCCTTCATATGCTGTCATCCAAATTCTAGCCTCCTTGTTATTACTCAAATAAGACATTATCTCCTGACTCTGAGAATTTTTACTCATAATGCCCATCTCTGGAATGCTCTCTCTCCTCTTTACTTCCTTGGTTTCTCTCCTCCTCACTTCCTTGGTTTCCTTCAATGCTCAGATAAAATCCAACTTTATATAAGAAACCTTTCCTTAGTCCTCTAAATTTAAATTCAGTTTTTTGAAAATTTCAAATTTATTTGGGTATATTTTGTTTATGCAATTATTTTTATGTCATCTCTCCCATTGGATTGTGAGCTCCTTGAGATCAAGGAATATCCTTTGACTTTCTTTGTATATTCCTAGTACTTATAGCATTTGTAACAGGAAGTAAGGATAGGAGAAACTTAATCACTCTTTACTGACTGATTGACTCTTGAAACTCTATCATCCTGCCTCCTGAAGGCTTGAGTTAGAAGATCTGAGTTTGAATTAAAGTTTTCTGACTTCAATTTCATTAAACTTTACAATATACCACGTTGCATCATTTTGCTTTATACGCCAAAGGCCAGAACTAAAAGCTACAGCTAGAGAGAGGCAGATTTAGATGCAACTGGAGGGAAATCAAGTTTCTAAATGTGCAGAAGATTTCTTGAGAAGATAGTAAGTTTTCCATTACAAGTGATTTTGAATATTGAAGGCAAGTTTGGAAAAATGTAGAAAGCTTTCATGTTTGGGTTAAGTAATATTAGATAGTCTTAGAGCTATTTTTCAGTGCTAAGAGAATGAGATTCTGTGAAAATGGAAGCTTCCAAAGGTATAATCCAAATTAGACCTAATACTAAAAAGAAAAATCAGAAATCAAACTATTTTCTTTGTGGGAGAAGAAAACAATAACCTGGAATATCCTACAACATTGTTATATTTGGCACCTTTTATAATTTTCTGTAGTGAAATTCTATTGAGATGCACTTTTAGGAAAGTCCATGAATAATCACAAAACTTGTAGACAGCAGCCTGGGGTTGCCTTTATATTTAAATAGCCATCATCATTTCCATGTGTCATGCAGGGAGCTATCCATAATTAATCAGTAGAGTCAATCTGCATGCATTCATAATTTAAAAAAACCAAGTCAAATCACTTCAATAAATCCAAAAACACAGAATATAAAAAATGTTTATTATTACTATAATTGGCACAACAAAATTTATGGAAACAGTTCCATGAATATGATTGTCACTCACAGTGAATACATTGGATGGGGCTCAGAATTCACTCATGTAATTAAGAAACCCACTACCCTTCAGGACTAGGAGGGGTACAGTGTTCATCTATAATACAGCTGAATTCAATTCAATTTGGATTTTTTCATTAGCAAGTTAAAACTGATTTCATGATTGGTGTCATTAAGCTTGTTCTATATTTTTAGGGAATGCCTTGAAATTCCTAGTTTCACCATTATCTCTCCAGTGTCTTTTATCATTTTAATTTCCCTTTGAGGAAACTTCCCAAGTTATGTTATACCTTTGTTGAAATGCCATAACTGGGTTTTTCCTTACATGAGAGTGTTTATCCTCTAAAACATTTTTCTAAAAAGCCTTCATTCCATCTCCTCTTTACTCAAGTCATGAAGTTTACCATGCAATTTTTGTCCAATTAATTGAATAGTTACTGATCACCGCTAAAAGAATAAGCCTTTCTTCCCCCACTCCTTACTTTACACAGGCATCTGGGCCATTAAATCTCTTCTGGAGGCAGCTGGGTAGCTTAGTGGACTGAGAGTCAGGCCTAGAGACAGGAGGTCCTAGGTTCAAATCTGTCCTCAGACACTTCCCAGCTGTGTGACCCTGGGCAAGTCACTTGACCCCCATTGCCCACCCTTTCCACTCTTCCACCAAGGAGCCAATACACAGAAGTTGAAAAATAAAATTTAATTTAAAAAAAAATCTCTTCTGGAATTGAGTCAGAAAGATTGGAGTTTGATTTCTGCTTCTGACATATAGTAACTATATAATCCTGGTCAAATTACTTTACCTCTCAGCATCCCTAGGCTACTCCTTAAGACTTTAATTATTAGTATACATTTCCTCCCTAGAAGTTCAACATATACAATGATATAGATCTAGTTCAAATAAAATGTAAATTAACACACACATATATGTAATTACAAAAGGATATCATTGTATGCATCTGTTTGCCTCAGTTTTCTCAACTATAAAATGGGGATTATAACCTTCATGTGCCTAGACGTGTCTTTAAGACTATAAGTAAATTGTCTCTTGGAAAGAATTTCACATTCAATTTCTGTATGTTGATGAAATCATAGGTCCAGAAATTAACTCAATATCCTTACCAAAAAAAAAAAGCACAATTATTTTTGGTGAAAGACAAGTTTTTACCTGAAATCTTGTAATGATATCAAATTCAATGTATTTGAACCTAATGTAATCCTCACAGGAAAGCTTACTTCCTGCTTGTGTGAATACCACAAACATTCTCAGTGGATAGAGGGATTTCCTATATTAGGATTTCTTCATTTTTTTAATAGGTTGAATTTCGGCACACATTTATTTTGCAAAAATTTTTCAATTAATTTCCCAATACAAAAAGAGTTACTCATCCTTGAATTCTTCTCCACCACCACCAAAGTTGCTAGGCTTCTGGAAATGGATCTGTACCCTCTGCCCTCTAGTTACATGTAGTCATTTTGTTGAAGCTCAGGAAGTCTGCTTAAAATCCAGATGAATCTAGGGAAATGGTTCCTCCTACAAAGGAGATAGAAAGTAGTAAAGATGAAACACATAACAACATAAAGAAGGCAGCAGGGAAGAGACTGTGGTGCCTCAGAAGAAAAGCAAGAAGGCTATGGCTCCCCTGGTAAAGAATATACTGCCAGCCAAAATAGACATTGTTGAAACCACATCTGCCAAGGAAGTATTGATGACACCTTGTTAAAAATCTACCATGACCTCAGCCAAGAAAGTGGATACACTAGCCAAAACTGTCATCAAAGCAGACAAGAAGGAGCAATTTTAGGTAAAGCCACACCAAATAAAGCCTTATTTTTCCTCCCCTGCAAAGGTAAAAAAGTGCCAAGAAAAAGAACAGGGTATCTGAAGAAGAGGTCAGAGATGCAGAGAAAAATGAAAAATTTGAGCCACCAAAGTTACAAAATGGAAGGAGCTCTAGGTAGACAAGGCTCTGAGGGTGTGGAGGAAGATGATGATAATGATGAGGAGGGAGATGAGTATAATCCTGAAGAAGAACATATAGATATCCCACCTGCTAAAAGGAAAGCTGCTTCTATGAAAGCTGCCTCTGGGAATTCTGGTTAAACCAAGGAATCAGAAGAGGAAAGATTAGAAGGAGGAAGTGTCCATCAAAAAGGTACCAGTAGTAGTAGTTTAGTTTGTAAACTAAAAGTGGATCTGAATCTTTTAGGGGAAATCTCAGGGCAGATCTGCAGAACAGGGCAACCAGCTGTGTGACTGATTAGATCAAATACTCAGTGAGACCAAAAAAACTTACACCAAAGCCTGAGGCTAGATCTTGAGCAGTTCTTGACCTGATCAAGTTGAGAGTAAGACCAAAAACTTATGCCCAAGCCTGAGGCAAGACTTTAAGCTATCAACATCTTGCAGGTAATTGAATCATGTTATGTGAGTAATTTGAGGAAAGGTGTGTGGTATAAGGGAATTTGAAAGGAGGATGTTGGAGACTTGCTAAGTAGGTAATCTCGGTTACAGGTAGGCTGGGATTAAAGGAGATTCAGGGTATAATAGGACTGAAGTCAGGAGTATAACACAGAAGGGAAACAGAGATCTTCAGGGAGAAGAGAAATTAAACTAAACAGAAAAACACAGCAGGCTTACAGACTGGGACTTAGACTCAAACACAAGCTGAAGGAAATAGACTAGACTGAAATTAACAAACAGGCTTTAGTTAATTTCACAGGAAGGGACTTGTTTTGAAGTAACACCTTCCTTCAAGATGGATGCCCCAGCTTCCCTCTAAGCCCAGAGTATGTTGTTTCTTTCCCTCTTCTTCCCTCTTGATAACTAACAGACAAATTATACTAATAGGACTGTTGAAACAAAAGGGTTTATTTTCTTTGAAGGATGTTTGTTAGGAAGATGGATCAAAGGAAAGCCCTATCAGTTGTCTCAGGAACCTCAGGTGGGGGAAGGGAAGCAAAGATGGAGTCTGAGTAAGGACCTGCCTTTAAACTCAGCTTTACAAAGTGCTATTGCTATCTAAAGGGAATAAATGATGACTGACTAACTATAACTACTGCTGTCAACTAGGTAACCCTTCACAGATTTAACTCCTCTCTAATTACTCTCCTTATTAACTTCACAGACATATAAAGTAAAGGAGGGAAGGCAGGGATGGTATTAGGAAAGGAAGATATAAAGGGTTTATCTAAAATAATAATTTCTTAAGTAAATATATCAAAGCTAGGCTAAATTTCAATATTAAAGCTAGGTAATCAAGGCAGCTCGGCTGATTCACAACCTCCCTCCATGGAAGATCCAACCAACTGTCTTTTCCTCAAGATTCCAAACCCCTAACAGCTTTTGGAACTCAGCCAAAGCTAGAAAAAACTATATCACCCCAATTCTGTATACTACAATCAGCAATGGGAGATGGCTCTCAGAACTCTGAGCCCTCAGGCCACCATATTGGAAAAACTGAAATTGTCAGAAACCCAGAAAAAAAAAGCTAAGGGTAGCATCAAGGAAGGACTGAAGTTTAAGAAGTTACCCTAACCTCCAAGAAAACAGAGCCTACCTATAAAAAGGTAGGAAAGGGTTCCGGGTTAAGATGGCGGCAGAGTAAGAAGCAGCTCTTAACCTCTCCTGACTGAAACACACAAAACTCCTCAAGGGGACATAAAAACAAGTCCAGACGAACTGAGGAACCCCACAACAGGGCACAGCGTAGAAGGTACGTGGAATCGAGACATTTCCAGGCTATAAAGGGCTCTCGCTAAATCGCGGGCTGAGCAACCGCCCCACCCCCAACCCCTCCACACTCATCTATAGCTCCGAACCCAGCTAAAAAGAAATAGAGCAAGTTTGGGGCACCCATCGAGTCATCGGCAACTCCGGGACCTGTTCCTGAGAGCAGCAAGACTTAGGACCCCATTAAGTCAAAAAACGCACGCGAAATCTGAGCGTGCGCCGGAGCAGGACGCTGGGCGCAGAGTGCCCGCTGAGCAGAGGCGTGGGTGGAAGCAGACACAGCCAGGAACTAAAGCCTAAGTGGGGAACCAGTGCAGACAGGTAATCGACTGTGGAAGCAGCGCCCTGAGACTTGTAAAGAAACCTCCCGCAGAGGATCAAGCAAGAGGGCCCACCAGGGGGCTTGACCTTGGGAAAAAACCAGAACTCAGACCTCAGGAGCCAATAGATCGTGAACAGACACTGAGCGCGAGGATAAATCTGAGAAGCTGCTGGGCTAATGATGGCTACTCATCAGCCTCAGGAAGTTCAGAAGAGAAAGAATAATAATAACAAGAAAAAGAAGTCTTTAACACTCGACAACTTTTACACAGAGAAAATCCAGACAACCAAGCAAACAGAAGAGGAGAACAGACAAGCATCCGGACCCTCCTCAAATAAGGAAAACTCCTCACAAGCTATGGAAGAGTTCAAAACTGAGATTTTGAGGAAAATGGAAGAGATCTGGCAAGAAAATAACAGTTTAAAAGGTAGAATCTTGCAATTGGAAAGTGAGGCTCAGAAATCAAATGAACTGATAAGCAAATTGAACACTAGAAATGACCAGATTGAAAAGGAAAACCAGTCCCTACAGGCTAGAATCGAGCAATTAGAAGCTAACGATCTCTCAAGACAACAAGAACAAATAAAACAAAGTAAAAAGACTGAAAAAATAGAAGGAAATATGAAATATCTCAATGAGAGAGTGACAGACCAAGAAAACCGGTCTAGAAGAGACAACATGAGAATAATTGGTCTTCCAGAACAACCAGAAATTAATAGAAACCTGGACTCCGTACTAAAAGAAATTATTCAGCAAAATTGCCCTGAAGTCCTACAACAAGAGGGCAATATAGA
>NC_058132.1:378073502-378088090 GCF_016433145.1 Gracilinanus agilis | reverse complement strand
ATAAAGAGGGAAACTATAAACATGTTAAGTGAACACAGAATAGTATACTTGTCAGATCTCTGGGAAAGGAAAGACTTTAAAACCAAGCAAGAGTTAGAGAAAATTACAAAATGTAAATTAAATGGTTTTGATTATATTAAACTAAAAAGTTTCTGTACAAACAAAAACAATGTAGTCAAAATCAGATGGGAAACAACAAATTGGGAAAAAAATCTTTATAACGAAAAACTCTGACAAGGGTCTAATCACTGAAATATACAAGGAGTTAAAGCAACTGTATAAAACACCCAGCCATTCCCCAATTGATAAATGGGCAAGAGACATGAATAGGCAATTTTCAGGTAAAGAAATCAAAAGTATCAATAAGCACATGAGAAAATGTTCCAAATCTCTAATAATTAGAGAAATGCAAATCAAAACAACTCTGAGGTATCACCTCACACCTAGCAGATTGGCTAAAATGAAAGAAGGGGAGAGTAATGAATGCTGGAGGGGATGTGGCAAAATGGGGACATTAATGCATTGCTGGTGGAGCTGTGAACTGGTCCAGCCATTCTGGCTGGCAATTTGGAATCAGGCTCAAAGGGCTATAAAAAAATGCCTGCCCTTTGATCCAGCCATACCATTGCTGGGTTTGTACCCCAAAGAGATCATAGATAAACAGACTTGTATGAAAATATTCATAGCTGCGCTTTTTGTGGTGCCAACAAATTGGAAAAGGAGGGTATGTCCTTCAATTGGGGAATGGCTGAACAAACTGTGGTATATGCGGGTGATGGAATACTATTGTGCTAAAAGGAATAATAAACTGGAGAAGTTCCAGGCGAACTGGAGAGACCTCCGGGAACTGATGCAGAGCGAAAGGAGCAGAGCCAGAAGAACTCTATACACAGAGACTGACATTCTGTGGTAAAATTGAATGTAATGGATTTCTGTACCAGCAGCAATACAATGACCCAGGACAACTCTGAGGGATTTATGGTAAAGATGCTACCCACATTCAGAGGAAGGACGGCAGGAGAGGAAACACATAAGAAAAACAACTGCTTGAACGCATGGGTCGGGGTGGACATGATTGGGGGTGTGGACTCGAAACCTCCACACCAATGCAACTACCAACAATTTGGAAATTGGTCTTGATCAAGGACACATGACAAAACTAGTGGAAATGCGCATTGGCCATGGGTAGGGGAGGCATGGGGGGGGATGAAGGGGAAAGGAGGAGCATGAATCATGTAACCATGTTAAAAATGAATATTAATAAATGTTAAAAAAAAAGATAGGAAAAATGAGTAAACAACAAAAATGTACCTAACTCTAAAGAATTTCTATTGAGACAAAGAGCAAGGTATAGACACAGAAGGGAACAGTGAAAGCAAAGCAAACACATGCAAAGTCCAAAAGAAAACTATGGATTGGACACAGATTCTGGAAGAACTCAAAAAAGACTTGAAAAAACAATTAAGAGAGGCAGAGGAAAAGTGAGGAAGAGAAATGAAAGCAATGCAAGAAGAAATGAAAAAAGGAGAGTAAAAAGAAAAAAAAGGAGGCAAATCAGTTCTTAAAATTTAGAATTGAGCAACTAGAAACTAATAATTTCATGAGAAATCAAGAAACAATAAAACAAAGCCAAAAGAATGGAAAAAAAAACAGAAGAAAACATGAAATATCTTATTAGGAAAAAACAATTGTCATGGAAAATAGAACCAGGAAAGAAAATTTAAGAATTATTGGACTACCTAAAAGACATGTTTAAAAAAAAAGCTTCACCATCATAATGCAATAAATTATCAAAGAAAATTGCCCAGCTATCCTTAAACAAGAAAATAAAATTGAAATTAAAAGAATTCATAGATCACCTCTAGAAAGAAATCCTCTAATGACAACTTCCAAGAATATAAGTAAATTCTAGAGCCACCAAGACAAGGATAAAATATTGCAAGCAGCCAGAAATAGACAATTCAAATATTATGGAGCTATAATCAGGATCACATATGGCCTAGTGGATTCTACATTAAAGGATTGGAAGGCATGGAATAAGATATTTAGGAAGGCAAAAGATCTAGTTTATACCTCGGAGTCACCTATTCAGCAAAACTTAGTATATTCTTTCGGGGGGAAAATGGACATTCAATGAGATAGATGATTTCCAAGCATTTCTGAGGAATAAGCCAGACTGAAACAAAAAATTTGAAGTCCAAACATGAGACACAAGAGAAGCCTAAAAAGGTAAATAAGAAAAACTTTAAGGAACTCATTAAGGTCAAAATGTTTGTATTTCTTCAAAGAAAAAGGATATTTGTAATTCTCAAAAATTACTCTTGGTAGTAGAGAAGATAGAAGGGATGTACTTAGAAAGAGGGTAGGGAAATAAGCTGATTATCATAATAAGATGTATATGATGATGTATGATGATATGATGTGTGTGTATATGTGGTGATATGAAATGACACATATGCATGATATAATATATATGTATATGATATGATATGAAAAAATAAGGGGCAAAAAAAGGATTACAATGAGAGAAAAGGAAAGAGAGAGATACAATGGGGTAAATTAAATAATATAAAGAGGCAGGAAAAATCATTATGGAGAGGGGAGGATAAGAGTGATAATGGACAATGCTTAAACTTTACTCTTATTATAACTGGTTCAGAGAGGGAAAAACAAATATGCTCACTGGGGTATAAAATTATATCTATACTAAAGTATGATTTAAACACAAAGAGTGATATTATAAATAAATTAATTGAACAAAAATAGTCTACCTGTCAAATCTATGAAAAAAAGATAAGAATTTATGACTGAAAAAGAGAGAACATTACATAATATAAAATGAATAATTTTTATTAAATTAAATTAAACATATTTGATCAAACTGCAATCAATGCAACCAAGATTAGAAGGGTAAGAACAAATGGGGGGGATTTATAACAAATTTGTAGGATAAATGTCTCATAAGTGAAAGGATTTTTTTTATTCCTTTTGTCTATTTTGAGTTAACCAATCAAGAATTAAAAGTACTCCTACTTAACACTTAGTAAGTCACTAAGTAGGAGAGTTCTCAAGTCACTTACTAGAAAAAAAAAAGTTCACACCACTAAAGGCCACAAGCACTGCCTCCCTTTGGGCAGTACTAGACAAACTGGGAGGCTGTGATTGGGTTCCCATGAAGTGGGAGAGAGACAGAAAGTGACTTGGAAAAGGGGCTATAAAAGGCAAGAGTGAGGAAAAGAATTTCCTTGACCCTTCAGCAAGGACTCTCTTGGTTGGCACTTTGGTGGGACATTCTTCAGCATGAGATTTGGTGAGATTCTTAGTCTCTTTGGTGAGAGTTGTAGCCTAGTGTGCACTAAACGTTCTCAGCAGATTTTTCAGCATCTCCTGGCTTTTCAGATTTTGGCTTTCTAATTAAGACTTTGGATTCTGGTGAGATTCACTTTCAGATTTGCATTTGCAGTCTGAAGGCATTAGGATTAGGACTTAGGATATGTGTAGCTAGGTGATTTTTCTACTTCTTTCCTATATTTCTCACTTATTATCTCTACCTTGCTGCAAATAAAAACTGCAAACAGTCATTTTAACTTAAGAAGTTATTTTTTTTATAAATGGTGACTAGAACAATAATTTTTAAATTCTTATATTTGTCAAACCCATTTCAATTATTACACATATTTTAAGTATTATAGAACTAATTCAAATTCATAAGAATCCAAATTATTCCCCAATTGATAAATTGTCAAAGGATATTAATAGGCAGTTTTCAGAAGAGGAAATAAGTCATTGATAATCATATGAAAAAAAAGTGCCAAATCCCCCTTGATTAGAGAAACATAAATTAAAACAACTCGAGTACTACATCACACCTACCAGATTGACCAATATTACAGTAAAGGAAAATGATAAATGTGGGAGGGAACTGGAAAAGTAATACATTGCTGGTGGAGTTGTGAACTAATCCAACCATTCTGAAGGGCAACTAGGAATTTTGCTCAAAGTGTTATAAAAGAATGCATACCTCTTGATCCAGATTCACTCCTGGGTCTGTATCCCAAAGAGATTTTTTAAAAATGGGAAAGGGTCTCTTTGTACAAAAATATTTATAGCTATTCTTTTTGTGGTGGAAAAGAATTGGAAACTAAAGGAATGTCCCGCAAACTGGGGAATGGCTGAACAAACTGTAGTATATGATGGTGATGGAATACTATTGTGCTATAAGGAATGATGAATAGGAAGATTTTAGAAAGGGATGGAAAGACCTATATGAACTGATACAGAGTAAAATAGGCAGAACTGAGAGATTATTATAGCAACTGCAATATTGTAGAATGATCAGATGTGAGAGACTTTGCTACTAACAGCAATGCAGTGATCCAGGACAATTCTGAAGACTTATGAAAAAGGATGCTATTCACCTCAAGAGAAAGAACTGTTGGAGTAGAAATGCAGATGAAAACATGTGATTTATAAGTTGTTTATTTGGGTGTATGTTTTGGGGTATGATTCTATAAGATCATTTGCCTTCAAAAATGAATAATATAAAAATATATTTTGCATGAAAATACATGACAGCTGTGGGTGGGGGAAGAGAACAAGGAAAGGAGACAATATGGATCATATGACTTTGGAAAACTTATGTGGAATTTATTATTAAAATTAAAAATAAATAAAAATTATTTGATCAAGTCAAAAAAAATCCACCATATAAAATAACTTAGGAGGAGTGCAAGGAAATGTTTGAAAATGCTTCTGAGATCAGACTCATCTGCAGCAAAGATGGGATACCTAGAGGAATTGCCTGCATTAAATTTAAAATAGAAGTAAATGTGAACAAGGCAGTAGAAGAGAAAAAAAAAGCATCAAGGTTGATGACAAGGTCATCATTCTGTACTCTACAGGAGAAAAAAATACAACAGAACTGGAGAGGTGAAAGGAATAATTCTTGGTGTAAGAAAAGCAGCATACTGTCAGACTCAAAGACACTGGTGCTGAAGAGCCTTGCCTAAAGTGCTACTGAAGAGAGTCTATAGGAAGTGTTTGAGAAGGGGACATCCACCTGATTGCCCCAGTACAACCAAGACTGACCTAAAGAGTATGCATAAATTGAATTTGTCTCTGTAAAAGGCATAAAAGAATCTTTGGAATCATAAAAACATTGAAATTGAAATATATAATCATCAGGCTGGAGCTGAAGGTACAGAAGGCGGCTAATGCAGAACCAAGGAGCTAGTCCTGCAAGATCTTGTTTTTGTCAGAGGTCTGTCCTAAGAAGAAACATTGAAAATTTCATGGCTCTGTGGTGTACAAGGATTGTCAGAGATGGACAAGGAGACAAAGTTCATCTAAAGGGTTCAGTTTTGTGTACTTCAGTTCAGAAGAAGATGGTAAAGCTGTGAAAAAAAGAAGGGAAGATGGAGAGAATAATGGAAACAAAGTAAATCAGAACTGCGCCAATCCCAGTGGCTTTGGAGGTCAATAGGGTAGTTATGGTGGTCATGGAGACTGGTGACCAAGGAGATGATAGAAGAGGCTGAGGGAGATTTGGTGCCAGAGGCTGAGGAAACTGGTGGGTTAGGTGGTTTCCAAGAAGGACAAAAGAGGAAGAAGAGATAATAAGATACAAGGAAAAAAGAAGTTTGACTAGCTTTTCTCCATTCTCCTTTTTCCTGCCATTTGAATGGAATTTGATGATTTGTAAATCATTTACAGAAGATATTCCAAGACAAATATGCAGTCCAGAGGTAATCTTGAACAAACTTGGATAGAATCTCAAGAGAGAGACCATGTTTTGTTTGACTGTATGGATGTTCTATATAAACATTTGGCAAGGATGGGTGATAGATGTGGCAATTAACCTTTGTGTCTACAAGTTGTCTTGAGTTTATAATGTTATACTCCACATACAAAACCATTTTTTCCTTTAACAAAATACAAGTACAATGGATCTTAACCATGACATCATTTTTGATTGGACATAATTCAATATTAGGTCTTCTTGAAATCATATTTTAGAGATTTTGATATTCAAATACCAAAAAGATATTATACGTACCTTGCATAAGGTCAAATACTCATATATCTTTTTTTAAACCCTTACCTTCTGTCTTAGAATCAGTACTAAGTATCAGTTCCAAGGTAAAAGAGCAGTAAGAGCTAGGCAATGGTGCTCAAATGACTTTTCCAGGTATCCAGGAAGTATCTGAGGCTATTTTTAAATCTCCCATCTCTAGGCCTGACTCTTTACCCACTGATCCATCTAGCTATTCCTCATATATTCTTCAATAAAAATTTATTGAACTGAAATATCTTGGTCTCATTTAAAACACTATCTCATGGGTTTGTGATCTGATGAAATTGAGGAGTTTGCATTCAGTGGCCTTTGAGGTCCATTCTTGATCCAGATCTATCATTCTATAATTCTGTTCCTAGAGCCCAGAAAGAAGTTTTAGAGTGAGACTCGATAATATAATTATCAGCATCTTTTCTCATTGTATTCCCTCATTTCTAATTGATAAGTAAAATAATAAGTACGTAGTACATTAGATAGAGCATTGGGATTGGAGTCAAGAAGCTTTTAGTTCAAATCTAGCTTCAGACAGTTCCTAGGTTGGGCAAGTTATTTGACCTCTTTGCCTCATTTTCCTTAACTGTAAAATGAGTGACATATTGATCCTCCCAGTTGTGAGGATCAAATGAGATATTTTTAATGTGTTTTGCACAGTTGTTATGTTGATCTTAACAGAGATATTTGGGGAAGCTGAAGAGATGGCCTGAAAATAGAAACCTGCAGGACTCACTCCTCCCCAACACACAGGTTTGAGTGAGTAGGGAGGAGAAGGTACTCCTTACTCTCACTCCTCCCACCAAGCAGTTGGAAATCAGCTGGAAATGGAATCAGGACTGATGTCCTCTGGCAAGGCTCAGCAATGTAAATCTCTAATGATGTTCACTTTCTCAACTTATATTCGCCACAGGTTTGACTGAGGGACAATAGAAGAAGCTAGATGTCATGTTTTTATCAGGTGCAAATGAGGATCTGACTTCTTTGACTGGCAACTGAAAGGAACCAAGCTCTACATGGCTGCAAGTATGCCCAAAATAATAGCCAGCCACAGCTACTAAAAGATGAAGTTTTTACTGATAAACGAGGAAGGGAAGGCAGGGAAGGGGTTTCAAGGATTTGGATAAGATCTGGGAAGCCTTGAACTGTTAGGTAGAAACTGCCCCTCCCCCCAGGAGGGAGTGGCAGATGTAGCTAGCTTGCCCTCAAGCCTGTAATTATCATTTCTAATATCTAAAATAACTAAATAACAATTGCACTGTTGCTAGAAAGGTCTAGTTCAGCTAAACAAGCAAACCACTGAGCAGAACCAAGATGGTTCTTGCCCCAGATGGCCTCCAAAGCAATCCCCAAGCCAGGAACAGCAAGCAGAGTGACCTGCTAACTTCAACCTCCAGGAATCAACTGTTTAACTGCTTTCAAACTGTTCCCTCACCCAGAGTTCTCCAGGGGGGTCCCCTGAAATTCTGGGTGAGGCTTGACCCTGTATCTTGCAGGAATTCCACCCTGCCATTTTCCATGTTGCAAAAGTATCTGCCATATAGTAAACACTATATAGATTCTATAATTATTATTATTATCTCAGTAGATATATTATTTTCTTATGCCAAAAACTTTATGTTCCTATGTGTCATATTCCTGTTGATTGCAATTTTGTTGAATTTGTTTAAAAAAAAAAGAAACATTTTCAATTATAATCATTATAAAAACTATTGAAGCTCCGTTTTTTTTTTTTTTATCAGAGAAGACATTAGGAACTATAAAAGGTTCTTGTTTTTACTCTTATGCCTGTGGTACCCTGGGGAGCTTTTCTTGTAAGGTAAGCAAGAGAGCTGTCAGACAGCATCTTCTGAAATCCCTGAAAGAGGGATGAGCTAAGAGAAAACAGGAAAGCTTTCAGAGATTTGCCAGGCCTGATCAGATCAACCATCTCCAGTCTGGCCTGCACACATTCAGGAAATTTAGACCATTGGCAGATCATACAGCATAATTAACTGTCTTTAAGTCAGAACAACATTTTATGAGCCCACAGGGTCTGAAGAGAAAAATCATTAACTCTGTTGGCTAATTCTCAGTTAATCAGCAGCAACTCATTCAACAGAGCACTAATAGAGCAGCTTTGATTAGAAGGATATGGGAATGATATTAATCTGTTTCTACTGGCAGGTGTGAGATTACAGGATGATAAAGAACATCTGCAACCACAGAAAAGAAGCTATTTCTTTTAAACTAAAACAAAATCATAAAAAAATAGTCTCTAAATAAAAGATAAGAAAAAATACCTCCTTTCTTTTGTTAGAAAGATGAGACACTATTAGTATAGAATATTGTAGTCAAACATGATTGCTATGATGGTTGGTTTTCCCCAAATAAAGGCTTATTAAGTGATGCCAGGGGCAAGAAGAAATATGCATAATTGGAAGGATAGATTTAGGGTTAGAAGAGACTTTGGATTCCATCTACTCTGACACACTCACTCTAGCTGAAAAAATTAAGACCTTTTATTTTTCTTTCAAACTAGTCTCTGAAATATTTGCCTTGGTAATTTTTTTTTGGGGGGGGGAAGAGATTTCCTTTGAAACAGATTTTTAAATAGACCTATCTGAATATGAGCTTGCTGTCATATTTTGGTACTGTTTGAAAAACTATTTGAGTTTTCTAATCAGAGGATAAGAAATCTAAGACCGAGTAAGGTAAAAAGCAAAGGCCTGCATAGGCTACCAGGGCATCAAGCATAAAATGCTGGTTGCCAAATGTCACTTGCTGATTATGAAAAGTCAAGGAAAGCTATGCTTCATGGATTCTCTTTCTTTAGCTATAGTTGATTGCAGAGGGGGCAAGGAAAGAAAAACAAGAAGAGAAAGAAGAAAAGATTAAGAGAGGAAAGGAGAAGAGGAAATATGATAAATATGGCTTCAAGTTAGAGGAAAAAGCAATCAACTATATGCATTTTATTTCTTATTGTAAAACCTCATTTAACAAAAATTCCTTGGAAGTGTCATGTTTGAGTTAATTTAATTTTCTGATTAATTAAGGATTACAAACAGAATCCTCTTTGTATTCCAATTCTTGTTGCTGAAAATATTTCTTATAATGTATTATGTTGGTTTCCAGTCTTAGTAAATCAACTATAATGAATGTAATGGAATTTTTAAGGATTACCTTACAGTTTTATACTTTACTTCTCCTTTACATACCATATATTCCAATCAAATCTGATAACTAGCTTTGAACTTGACAAGCTGTTTCCTTTCCCTATGTTTTTATAGAGGCTGCTCTCAAGCCTTACTTGCACTCTGATAGTACAAAACCAGGCACCTCAGAGAAACATGATGAAGGGTAGGTTTGGGCTGTGCATAGTGGAATGTATTAGTTGAAGGAGAAGAGTGTCATAGGAAGCATCTAGCACTGAAATTCAAGAGAACCTAGTACTGGTCTTAGTTCCACCGCTAATTACTTATGTGAACTAGGGAAAATTCCTTAACTTTTTTAAGATTTCAATTTCCTCATCAAAACAATAAAAACTAGGGTGGGCCTACTCCTGATGTTTGGCAGCGGTCTTGCTTTCTCTTCCACTCTTAGCCCCAAAATAGTGCTCAACACTTAAGACCTGTAACTCATATCTCTCACTACCAAAAGGGAGCCCCAGTGGAAGGTAAAATGGAGCAGCTTTATAATTGTCCCCAATAACAGCTAGTTGACCTAGGATGTTAAGTAGGAAAGAAAAGAATCCTTCACTGGTAATTTTACTTGAAGAAAAGGGTGTGATAACAAGTCTATATTGTCTCTTAAGAAAAATAAAATCAACAAACTATCACAAATATTTATTTTCTGGCCAATTAGGAGTCAATATTTCCCTTTTCCTCTGTTTCTTCCAAATACTCCTTGGGGTTTTGTTGTTTTTGTTGTTGTTGTTGTTGTTGTTGTTCAGTCATTTTCAGTCATGTCCAACTCTTTGTGTCCCCATTCAGAATTTTCTTGGCAGGTACTAGAGTAATTTGCCAATTGCTTCTCTAGCTCATTTTATAAATGAAGAAACTAAGGCAAATGGTTAAATGACTCACCCAGAATCACACACATTATCTGAGGCCAGATTTGAACCCAGGAAATTGAGTCTTCCTGACTACAGTGTATCCACTGTCCCACCTAGCTACATTAAATGTTTTTAGACTATTTCTATTCTCTCTCTTTCCCTAAACCAAGCATAATTCATTATTTCATTCTTAATGAATATTTTATTTGGAATATTGAAAGTAAGATCAAAAGAAGTGTTATTTAGGAAATAGGAGGTATAAGATCTTCTGTTAAGAGATATATCACAGGAGTAGGAATAAACATCTCATTTTAATTTCACCATCAGTAAGGATCTGTACTATCAATGAACATGAATTAAGCTCATATTTTTTCTATATTGTTATCATTCCTAAGGGAAAAAAAGAGAAAATGAAAAGAAACATTAGATTAAAAGATAAAAACCAAGGCCCTCTCTATTTAACAAAATAAAATTTCCTCAGTTTCATTTGAGGAATTTGTGGACAGAGGTCCTTATCTATATTGTCACTATAAAGGATTGTCATGGTCCAGCAAACAATTGAGCTAAAAAAAAAATGCAGACTATTAAGGATATCCTAAAGAGGATTTGCAGAAACAGGACTGGATTAGTCTAGTAGAAAATTCAGCAAAAACCCATTGGCTTCTGAGGGGTTCTATACTTTTAAAGAATGCACTTCTCCCTAGTCTATGTACAACTTCATTAGATTACTTGCTTTATCAATCCTACTGTTTAAGAAGTCTGTTTAAGAAGTCATAGAAGGTTCACTGCTTCAATCTGTGACTCTATTAATGTAAGGACTCCCTTTAAAAACACATTATTTTAAACCATCAGTTCCTTCTCATCTCGATTCTTGCCCCTGGCATTTCATAATTCCACTATAGAGAATCTGCCTAGTGCTTAGAAGGCTTCCTTCTTGGTTTTTAATATTCTTTGAAGATCACTGGATTTCCATCTGTTATCTCTTACTCTTGCTACATAATTGACCCACCTCATTCCCAATTATACATTCTCCGAATTGCTTTTATACCTTTTCTTGTGTAGTGAGGTGGCGTTGTAAATAGAGCAATAGCTTTGGAGTCATGAACACCTGAGTTCAAAACTATCCCCAGATACTTATTACACTTGGGATCCTGGGAAAGTCACATAACCTCTATTTGTCTCAGTTACCTCAATTGTAAAGTAGGGATAATACCAGTCCTAAACCTTTCAGGATTGTTATGACAATCAAATGAGATAATAGTTGTAAAGTGTTTAATACAATGCTTAGCACACAATAGACAATGAATAAATGTTTTCTTCCATAATATTGTTTCCTTCAGAAATCACTGTGGGCAATGTACAAGAGTATGGTTATATCCATCATCCATAACCTTGCTCTTTGGTTCACCTACAATTTTGAATAATTTTCATCAATGAAAGCCACATTCACTTAAGAAATTGAGCTATTTGACTAGGACAAAGACTTTGGCAACAATTTTTTTTGTTTTCCCCTGATTTTTAAGTAGCTATGGTTATTAAGGGGAAGAGTCTTTCAGAATCTGTTGTCAAGACACATTTCCATAGGGACAGCTCCCCTGGCATATTCCTAGATTAAAAATAAGGCTGGTGGGGGCAGCTGGGTAGCTCAGTGGAGTGAGTCAGGCCTAGAGACAGGAGGTCCTAGGTTCAAACCCGGCCTCAGCCACTTCCCAGCTGTGTGACCCTGGGCAAGTCACTTGACCCCCATTGCCCACCCTTACCAATCTTCCACCTATGAGACAATACACCGAAGTACAAGGGTTTAAAAGGAAAAAAAAATATAAAAAAAAAATAAGGCTGGTCTTTAGGGGAGATACTAACCCAGGGGTCTTGAGCTCAGGGATAAGCAGTGTCCATGAGTAGCACTCAACATGTGTTCTTATTAATTTTCTGAAGAAAGTACTTTAATTATATGCATGTGCATGTATGTATACATGTAAATGTACTTATGTATATGTATATATATACATCTGTTTCAGATAGCTATAGATAGAGCTATATATTGATATAGTATACATGTATACAGATAGCTAGATATTGATATAGTATACATCTATAGTGCTATGTGAATATGTCTACATAGCTATACATATACATATGTATCTATATGGTGTATGGGTATTCAGGAAGGTCTGGCACCTCTGGTGTGTGGGTTTCTTAAGCCCTTTCAGGGCTACTCATTTACTTTTGGGGTTCATTTATCACTTAATTCTCTGGCTCTAAGAAGTTGTAGTACAAGCTGCAGCTACACCCCAGTAAAAACTGACTGACTAGCCACAAATGACAGTCACAAGGTCATCATGGACTTAGGGGGATGTCTACCCCAAGCACAATGAGACTTCTACTGGCAGAGTGGAGAGATGAGGACGATTTGCTCCAACAGTCATGAAGGTACCTAAAGCAGACACTGTGAAACCCTTTGAGTTGAGTCAGATATTGAAGACACCAAGGTCTTTCATTATATCCTAGACCACTTCCAGTTGTCCTGACTGACCACTGGACTTCAATGACTCTGGAGGAGAAAGTGAGGTTATGACTTTGTGCAACTCTGCCTCACTTAAACTAACTCACACATAAGTCAAGACATCACCTCGTGATGTCATTAGTCCTCTTCAAAAACAAAGGATGAAAAACAGCAACAATGAATGTATGAATACATACTATATAAAGAAAATGATGGAATAGTCTATGTGTGTATCTTTATATGCTTACATACATATGTATATATATATATGTTTCTCTGCATATATTTAGAAATAAAACTTTGAGCTGTTATATTTATATTACAGCAACTCTGAATTATAAAGGTAGCATGGAATAGGAGATACATGTTAAACTTTGGATCAAGGAGACTTTGGTTTAAATCCTGCCTCTGATATTTGCTAGGTGTCTATGGACAACTCATTAAATGTCTGAAAACTAGACAACTCTATAAAATTAAAAGTTATATGCAGATTATGATATCTAACACTGGAGGGAATTGACATACCAATGAAATCACAGCATACCGATGTGTTTGTAGAGTTTCATGAGATATTGCCACATTACTAATTCAGCATGACTGACTTCTGAAATTGACTAGAGAAAAAAGCAAAGACAACAGAAATTTGGCAATTCTTCTTGGCCAATCCAAATTCTACTTTAGGGCATTCTTAGTAGTCTGCATTATTTTTTCTGCTTAACTGTTTGATGGAGCATGACAAAGTTCAATAGTGGCATCTCAAGTAAGGTTTTTATCCTTAAATTCCTCAAACACAACCAAGGAAATGCAGGCACACTTGACAGAAACAATCACACCCAGCAATTCATCCATTACAGAGATTTGTGTGAAGCTGTGTTTGCTGAAGTAAAAATTTTAATAGGACTGAGTGTAGTTTGAAATTCTTCAGGAAGGATCATGCCTGCCACATTACAGTTCTTTCCCAAAATGGTCCTACAAAATCAATGCAAATTCATGACCAAAGTTTCTTGTTCAATCCTCAGAGAAAATTATGTGCTTGCTTTGTCCCCCTAATCATTTCAATAGGAATTGAAATTCAATAGCAAATTAAATTTCAATAGCTATTTTCAAGAGGCCAGACACAACTTTTAATCAGTTCTTTAAGGCTCCTAAATGTCTTGCATTGGTGTGACCAGAACAAAATAAGTCTTCTGATTTAATAGCATAATTTTTCCCCAAAAAGATCTTTTTTCATTCTTTTTTTCTCAACAAATATATTGAAAAATATACCACGGTCAGAAAAACTCTATTACTGGGATTATATCCCAAAGAAACCATCAGTAAGAAGAAATCACCCAAATACTCCAAAATATTTATAGCAGCACTTTCTTTGAAAGATAAGAATTAGAAACAAAGTATATTTCCATTAATTGGGAAATAGCTAAACAAATTGTGGCATGTGAATGTAATGGAGAGGCAAGGAGATATTTATATAAACTGTTGCAGTGTGAAGTAAGCAGAACAAATAAAATAATATACATAGTAGCTATAATAATATAAATGGACAGAGTAACTACCCACCAAAAAATCAGAGATAAAGGAAATTAAATTATAAAGACCAAGCAGTATTCAAATAAAAATATATTAGAAGACTTTACCCAGACTATCCTTTCATAAAGGCAGGTGATCCATAGGTTTTCAGACTTTCAATGTATTGATTAGTTGTGCTATTTTTATCTCTCTAAAAATATCATTTGTCATATGGGATGATTCTCTAAGAGAGAGAGGAAGAAAGGTATCTAGAATGACTCTGGTTATATGAGAAACAGAAAATATCAATAAAAACAATGTTTCTAAGTCTCAACATAAAGTGAGGGTGGGTGGAGATGAAGAGTCAGCATATTTTAAAGTTTCTAGTTACCAAGGTCCTAAAATTTCTTTCATTATTTAAAAAAAAAAGAGGAGAGAGAGAGAGAGAGAGAGAGAGAGAGAGAGAGAGAGAGAGAGAGAGA
>NC_058132.1:378022273-378068507 GCF_016433145.1 Gracilinanus agilis | reverse complement strand
GTATTGGGATTAGTTGCTCTTTGAATGTCTGATAGAATTCACTTGTGAATCCATCAGGCCCTGGCGATTTTTTCTTAGGGAGTTCTTTGATGGCTTGTTCAATTTCTTTTTCTGATATGGGATTATTTAGGTATTCTATTTCTTCTGCTGTTAATCTAAGCAATTTATATTTTTGTAAATATTCATCCATATCTCCTAGATTGCTATATTTACTGCTATATTGTTGGGCAAAATAGTTTTTAATGACTGCCTTAATTTCCCCTTCATTAGAGGTGAGGTCTCCCTTTTCATCTTTGATACTATCAATTTGGTTTTCTTCTTTCCTTTTTTTTATTAGATTGACCAGTACTTTGTCTATTTTATCTGTTTTTTCAAAGTACCAGCTTCTAGTCTTATTTATTAATTCAATAGTTCTTTTACTTTCGATTTTGTTAATTTCTCCCTTGGTTTTTAGTATTTCTAATTTAGTTTTCATCTGGGGATTTTCAATTTGCTCGCTTTCTAATTTTTTGAGTTGCATGCCCAATTCATTGATCTCTGCCCTCCTTAATTTGTTAATATAAATTTCCCCCTGAGTACTGCCTTGGCCGCATCCCACAGAGTTTGGTAGGATGTCTCATCATTGTCATTTTCTTCCATGAAATTGTTGATTGTTTCTATGATTCCTTCTTTGACAGATTGGTTTTGGAGAATCATATTATTTAATTTCCAATTAGTTTTTGATTTTCCTGTCCAGGTGCCCTTACTAATTATTATTTTTATTGCATTATGATCTGAGAAGGTTACATTTATTATTTCTGCTCTTTTGCATTTGTTTGCAATGATTCTATGCCCTATAACATAGTCAATCTTTGTGAATGTACAATGTGCAGCTGAAAAGAAGGTGTATTCCTTTTTGTCCCTATTTATTTTTCTCCACATATCAATTAGATCTAATTTTTCTAGGACTTCATTCACCTCTCTTACCTCTTTCTTATTTATTTTTCGGTTTGATTTATCTAGATCTGATAGAGGAATATTTAGATCTCCCACTAGTATGGTTTTACTATCTATTTCCTTCTTGAGCTCTGCCAGTTTCTCTTTTATGAATTTGGGTGCTATGCCACTCGGTGCATACATATTGAGCAGTGTTATTTCCTCATTGTTTATACTGCCTTTAATCAGGATGTAATGACCTTCCCTGTCTTTTTCATTCTTATCTATTTTTACTTTGGCTTTGTCAGAGATCATAATAGCCACTCCTGCCTTCCTTTTCTCATTTGATGAGCAAAAGATTTTGCTCAAACCCTGAACCTTAAACTTTTGTATGTCCACCCACCTCATATGTGTTTCTTGTAGACAACATATGGTGGGATTTTGGTTTCAAATCCACTCTACTATTTGCTTCCGTTTTATGAGCGAGTTCATCCCATTCACATTCAGAGTTATAATCATCAGTTGTGCATTTGCTGACATTTTCGAATCCTCCCCTCTTCCTACCCCCTTTTTCCTTATACTTTTTCCTTTTAAATCAGTGGTTTGCTATTGAGCCGCTATCCCTTATCCCCTCCCTTGATTAACTTCCCTTTCTACCCCCTCCCTTATTTTTCCCCCTCTTTTTGTTTTTAAAGGCCTTATGAACTTTAGCTGATTTTTAAACATTAAAAATAAGATATTAAAAAAAACCTTCCTTTTAAAAGGAAGTGAAGAAACCAAATATTCCTCCAGATTAGTAATCTTTATAGGTGATAAAAAAAATTTTTTATAGATTTTTGGTATTTCTTTTCATTGGCCCTGTGAAACTCTGAATAAATGAAAAATCAACAACTTTTTTATCTTTTCAAGGTACAAATTAGTCATTACATTCAACTAAATGTTGACAGACAAGGGCCATCAATCAGTTGTCATTCTCTCCATGACGTTGATCAAAATGATTGGCCAAATGATAGATCCAAGCATGCTTGCCTCCATTATAAGGTTTTTTAATATTTTTCCAGCCTGACACTTCAAGTCTCAGTGAAACATAGAAATCAAGAACAAAAGAGACCTCTTGGCTCAACTGTCTCACCACTTCTGTTTTTTTTTTATCCCTTTTCTCAGAAATATATTTTGTAATGTTTTGTTAGTTGAGTTTTAAGTGTCTCAAGAGGTGGTGCATCTAGCACTTACTTGGCAGCATATTTCACAGTCTAATAATCTTAATAGCTCTAATACCCTAGAATGTGTCTAATCCACTCTTATTTTATTTGTATCCATTAAAAATTTCCAAGGGCTCTCATCAGCCCAGCAATAGGTATATTTTCAAACAGTCTCATCGCTTCTTAATTACTCAAACTTATTTTTCTAAAAGGAAAAGTTTTCAATGAACATTTAATATGTCCTATAATGTTCATCAATGATCCCACTTGTGACCTCTTTTTTTATACATTTTTCCTTAACTTATTTTGCAATTTGACCCTTTTTATCCTTTCTCTTCAAGACATTGAAGATTAAACTTTAGTCATCCTGTTGAGATTATAATGATTCCTTTTATATATTTATATGATCTGCAAATAACAATATAATCCTGCCAAAATTCAATTCAGCAACCAGTAATTAAGTGCCTATGATGATGAAGGATTTAAATGACAGCTAAATAAAACACTATATATATTGAACCTTTGCTTCATATTCAATTCCAAATGAGCTCCTTTTTTCTTCTTTGAAGGAAGTCAGCTTTGACCAATCCAATTTCCTAAATTCCCTTGGGAGGCTGATTTCCTTCATTTAGTATCTTATAATTGCCATCATCAAATCCAAAATTATTTCATGTATTAAGGGTTTGTGCATTTATATCAGTTAAGTAAACAATGAGAATTTAAGTGTCTGCTCTGTGTCAGGCACTGTGCTGGATGCTGAGAATACAAAGAAAAAAATAGTAACTATAGTTTACATTATATTGAGCAGGGAAAGTGGGGCAAGAAAGACACATTAATGTACATGTAAAATATACACCAAGTAAGCATAAAATTAGGCAGAAGTGGAGGGAGTGGTACTTGAATGGGCTATGCCTTTCTCTTTTTTAAATTTTATGAGAATAAAATTAATTTTTCCTCAATCCCATAAATGAAAGGCAATAACAACATTCTATATGTGCTTTCAACTGGACAACAAAGCATAATTCTTTCTAGTTGGATTTTTGCCAGTTATTAATATGTTTTTCCCATTGAAGCCAATTTTTAAATTCCCTAGAAATATCTTATAGAAATCATATCAGATGAAACAAATATATAGTCAATCTCTATCTTATTTTAAAACTCCCAACAACCTACTATCCTATTATTCCCATCATATTTCCATAGCTGAATAAAAGAGTAGAATTAGAAACACGAAGTGTCTTAAGCAATATAAATAGATTATACAAAAGGTTTAATACTCATATCCTGAAATTTCTCTATTGGATATTAATACACCTATAAATCTATGAGGATGACAGGCTAAATACTTCTTGTAGTCCAACTTGACACTTTGTCTTCTTAAACTAGAGTAAACTTGTCAATGTACTTCTAGCACCTGAATTAACAAATACATTGGTAATATTAAGCAATGTTTTATATTGATTTTTAAATTTAAAATTTAAATATTAAAATTTTAAATTTTAAATTTTAAATTTTATGAACTCAATCAACATTGTTTGTATTCAGTTATTTATAGTAGCATTTGTTTTTTATAGGAAAGAGCTGGAAACAAAGTAGATTGTCCATTGACTTAGCACACTACATGGCACATAGTAGATGCTCCATCAATGTTTGTTGGTTGATTGTTTGATTGATTGATTAATTGATAAAAAGGGAAATGATCTAATGAGAAAAAATTGTGTAACAAATTTTTCTGATAAGAATTTGGTATGCAAATTATATAGGTAACTATTAGTTATGAACTTGGCACTAGTGCCCTATTATTTCAATTTCAATAGTGGAATGAAGTAAGAGCACTTGTAACAGTCACTGAAATGATAACAAATGAGGTTTACTTTGCCTTAAGATATAAAAGATATAAAACAGCTATATAATAGTAATTACATTCTACATAGGTCCTGCTTTTTTGTGTCAATAAGGAAAACTGTCTGCTTAGCAGGGAAGATGTAGTTACTAATTACTGGTCTTGAATCATCCAAAAAGTCAGAAGGGCCCCAATGCCACAATAGTGAAACTTTTTATGATCCTAAGTGACCAGGAAGGCATAGCTTTAAGCTTTGCCCCATACCTGAGCAAATCAAGTTTTGGCATTGTCACCTTTTCCTAGTCTACTTGTATGTGGAAGGATGGTGAATTCTGATAGATATCACAATAACTAATAGACATTTTTACTTTATGTCATTCCCCAATTTATGGTCAAAGCATATGAACAAACAATTATCAAAAGAACTCTAAACAGTTAGCCACTGTGTGGAAAAATGTTCAAATACCTCCTCTGATGTTTACTATGTGAACCTGAGAAAATGATTTTCTTTCTTTGCAACCCATTTCCCCAATTTTTTCTACTAGGCCATGAATGAAATATGTTCTACATTAAATATCTTCATTTGATCAAGTTGAGGTATAGAAGAGATTTGAGACTTTTACTAGATTATTATTCATGAATTTTGTAAAAGCTAGATGATACATAAGCTTCTTTCCCCCAAACAATCTGTTTTGAAGGGAAAATTCAATCAAATTCAATCAGTCTATCAACTGTGAAGGCAACCTTTGGGCTTAATAAAACATACCACTCTTTATATTGTGAAGATGGCTAACTGAGCCCTTATAAGAAATATATGAATTTTATATTTTTTTTAATTTATACTAATCTATCTATATTATTTTACCTAGTTCCAAGGAAAACAATTTGAAGAAACATCACAATATAATGATGACAGGACTAAATAGTCATGTAACAAAATAAAATCATCTGATCATCAGAGGGATTGAACCTGAGATTTTAGTTTCAGCCTTAATATGCTTGAACCCATTACCCTAATTGTATATAGAAAGAAATCAATCATATATTCATTTCTATAAATCATTATTTAGAAAATAAACAGTTCACACTTATCTAGATGAAACCAGATACAAATTGAAATGTAAGATGAGAAGGAAAAGGACATCATAAAAAGGAAATAAGATAAAATCATCTCAAAGAGAGAACTAAATATCCAAGACATTTATATCAACAAAGAAAAAAATTGCACAAACAATGTTTTTTTTTTCTTTATTCTCTCAGCAATATGACAGACCCTAATCTGAGTGAATGTTTTTAGTTTAACATATTATAAATGTATCCAAAATAAATTGAATAGTTGAACCAATTATACAAGTAATCCTGGTCATAAGGGAGTTTCTCCTTTAAGTATCCAGATAATTGTAACTAAATGGAGAATGGGGGAATGGTTGGCTGAATAATTCCTTCATTTTTCCATTTTATTTGTTTATAGAGCCATAAACAATGAAAATATAGGAAAGAACCTTGGGTAGTCAATAAACTTTAATTGATGATCCTTTTGTGAACTATAGTTTAATAACTGATGTATTAATAATCATAAGAGTAAACTAAAATCAATGCTGCATTAGTGAACTAAAAATGAATTATTATAGCTGTCTTCTATATCTAAAGTAGCTTATTTTATTAAATGAGGAAGCAAGTTACTGCAAGAGTAAGTTAAAATCTAATTTCATTCTATTGGAATAAGTGGAGAGGTTGTATAAATGTGTTGATAATGTTTGTTATTGTGTGGGGAAGTTATATGGGAAAATTACCTAGCATCTAAGATGCTAGGAAATTGATAAGAACTGAAGACTGAATCCATAAAAACTAAGACATCATAGGAAGAAAACTGCCTTAAGAAAGAATGAATAACTATGGACCCACCTAAACTGAGATAGCAATATTACCTAGCAAAGAAAAAAAAAAGAACCCTAAATCTAGAGAGAAAAGACTGGGTTTCAAATTCAAACTCTGTTATTTACTACCTATGGAATTTTGCCTAGGAAATAACTACTGATGGTTTCCATTTGCTCATCTATAAAAATGAGAGATTTTAATGAAATATTTCCTAGAATTCCCTTCTTCTCTACATCTTATGGCCAAAGAATAATAAAAAGGACATTTAAGATATACAAAACAACACTAAAAAAAAGATAATGCAAACCTTTTAGAAGGAAATGAGCATCTAGAATTTAATTCATGGAACTCCAGCAAAAGAAAACATAATGATATCATTTTTTTCCTACCAAGACTGTAGAAAAAAGGGGGTGGGGAATGATGTTAGAAGTTTTTAAAGAATAAATTTGGGGACAGCTAGGTGGCTTAGGCCTAAAGTCATGAGGTCCTGAGTTTAAATCTGACTTTAAACACCTTCTAACTGTATAACCTTGGACAAGTCACTTAACTCCAATTGCCTAGCCTTTATCACTCTTTTACCTTAAAACTGGTACTCAGTTCTTAGACAAAAGGTAAGGGATTTTTTTTAAAAGAATATTTTGTATTGACAGTATTTTTACATCATTTATATTTCTCAATGTATTTCCTCTCTCAAAGTTCTAGCCCATTTAATAAGAAATTTTTAAAAAAGAAAGAGTTCAGAAAAAATAGCCAAAAAACAATTGATGTTTTATGCAGTATCTCACACACATTATCCCTATTTTTACAATGAAAGGAGGAGAAATATTTTTTCTTTCATATATCTTTTGGGGGTCCAAATCCCATCATTTTATTTTATTTGTTTCTATTTACATTTATATTGTTTTAATCATTATGTAATTTTTTCCTGGTTCTGCTTCACTTTGCAACAGTTTGTGTAATTATAGGTTTCTCTGTAAGTATTATTTTAATTTTTTTCTTTTAGTCCAGAAATATTGAATTCATGTTCCAAAATTTATTTATCTAATCCTCAATCAGTGAGCATTCACTTCATTTCAAATTCCTTGTCCCTAAAAAATCACCAGCATGTGTGCATAAAATGTGAATCTATGTATATATATATATATATATATATATATATATATATATATATATCCATTTGTATGTATGTATATATGTCTCAAAAGCACATTGACATTTTAGTCACTTTATTTGCATAATTTCAAATTGCTTTCCATAATGGTCATGTCAATTCACATCTCCACTAATGTTTCATCGATGTGCTTGTATTTCTACAAATAGCTGTAGGAGCAGGTCAAATTTGTGTATTTGCATCATCCCAGGAAGTTTTAGGTGGTTCCCTGAATGACAGCTTTATTACACTGTGTGCCACAAGAAGCACAAGTCAAAAATCAAACCCAGAAGAGAAACACAACTCCTGATTTGCTGAGAGAATTCTGAGTATGCAATAGTATATGTCTGTGAGGAGATTTCAAAGTAAGAGAAAGAAAAGGGAGGTTGGAAAGAAGGATCAAGAGAAAAAATTCAAATTTTTGAATGTCTACTAGGAATTGCTAGAACATCATACATGTGCCCTTCTCAACCTGTTCATTGATTCTCTGTTCTTGTATACTAAAGTCTGATGAAGAATATATTTTTTTTCTGGAGAAATCCCTCTTTTTTTTTTTTTTTTTTTTTTTTTTTGTTTTAGGGAAACTAAAATTTTATCTCACTCCAAAGTTGAAGAACTCATTCATGTTTGTGTATTCTATCATCTACTCTAATTTGTATAACTTTCCTGATTTGTTTTAAGTATTGCCTGGATAAACATGTTTGCTCACTATGCATGACTGTCTTTTCCATAGCAAGCTTTTATAAAAGCAATAAGCTGACCACAAATAAGCTAATTATTATGCTCCTGATCTGGAGCAGAACAACTTTCAGCCCAGAGGACTAGGGGAAATTAATTCTTATCCTGAATGCTCACTGAAGCTCTAAACTACAAATATATTGTATATTATTAATAGATATAATACTAGCCCAGAACCCATATTGGAGGTAGAAGAATGAAGGAGTAAGTATTAAGTCAGCTCACTTCTTTTGTTCCAGAAGGGTAGAATCACAATCTTTCTTGGAGACTTGGAATGGAGCATTCTAAATCCATGACATCCACATGCATGCTATTTGAAGTACCCTAAATCCCTATGGTCCTGGTTAAACATGTTAATTATAATAGGGCCGAGTAAAATTCATTTCTTTGAGGATTCCATCACAGATACCTCTGAGTGTTCTACAGTTTCTCTATTTAGGCTCAAGCACCTGCCTCACCCAAACCTTAACTTCATCTAGTTGCTAACTATAACACATAAATATAAGAAATCATGGACAAAATAACTATCTCTGAGTGTCTATGCCTTAGTAATTGCTAGGTGGTACATGTATATGTCGACATTGATTAAAAAATAAAAATTCTTTCTTCACACAATTTTGAAAATACTAATTGTTCACTTACAAGTCATTCTATTTCTCCTTCCTTTTATCTCATACACTTAGTAAGATCATTAAACATGGAGCATTAAAAACTTCATAGTGTTTCCAAAGCTCACATAATTTAATACCATGACAAAGATCAGGAAGAAAGCTAAAAAAATTAGGAAAATATTCACATACTCATAAATATTGCCTATTTGATATGCATATAAAACATTTATCTTTTTGCCCTCCTTTAAAATTCTTGTTACTATGCTTGTTTAGATGTCTTAAACTACTATTTATATGGTTAAATATTCTTTTAAAATTTTATATTCGTTTGAAATTATTTGGTATTATTTGGCCATTTCTCACAAATGTTAACTAACAACTTGCTTTAGAACAATAGAAATAAACCTTTATTTACATATTTGTCTGAATAACTTTTGACTTTTGCACAACAGAGGTAAATTATTTCAAGGAATCACATATAAACACACACATATACATACATACACATGTGTGTGTACAAATGTGTGTATACATACATTCATATATATATATATACATATGTTTAGGTATAGAGTGTGTGTATATGTGTGTGTGTGTGTGTGTGTGTGTGTGTAACATCAGTTTTGATCTTGGCAACAGGGGCAGCACAGTGTAGTGTTTAGAGTGCTTGTCAGGAAGACGTGGATTCATAGATTCAAGTCATGCCTCTTGTATATATTTACTGCATGACCCTGGCCAGACACCCAACTTTTCAACACTCCCATGGAATTCGCTTGAATTGTAAAAATAAACAGAACAGTTGTTATCAGCATTGGTGGAAGGATTTTCTGCATTTGGAAAAAGCTTCTACCAATAAAATCATAGGCCCAGTACATATTCCATAGGATTATTATTTTTCCAACTGATAACATGAAATTCTTTAAAGGAAAAGTTACATTATATTCTCTTATATTCAACAAACACTGATTAAGTACTTCTATTTGTCAGATACAGAGTAAGGTGCTAGGGATATGAAGATAAAAATGAAATACACTCTGTCCTCAAGAAATCTTAAGATTCTGCAAAAAGTTGCTGAAACAAATGCAAAATCACTTCCATTAGGGCAGGGGTCGGCAAACTTTTTGGCCGTGAGAGCCATAAATGCCACATTTTTTTAAAATGTAGTTTTGTGAGAGCCATACAGTGCTCACAGTGAGCACGCCTGTAATAGCGCCTGAAAAAAAATTGACTTTTTGGCTCCTGCAGAAAGAACCATATCTGGCCTTCAAAAGAGCCAGATATGGCTCGAGAGCCATATGTTGCCAACCCCTGCATTAGGGGGAAAAAAGCATAGAAAAAAGAGAAGAAACAAAATTACCTTCAAAAGAATTGTTCACACAAGAAAATTATCATTCTTGCAAACTTATCACCCCTTGCACCATGTTTCCTATCAGCAGATGTTTCTCAACTTAAGTTGAATAGAAGTAATCATTGATTTTCTTTGAATTTACTAAATTTCCCATTGTTCAATAGTTCTTCACTTACACATAAATTTTATAGCAAAAACAGTAGCCTTTGGAGAAATAAAAATGAGCATTCTTTTGGACAAACAATATTGTAGACAAAAATGACAACAAACATTAATTACCAGCAAAATGAAGACTGTTCTTTCTCTCCTCATAAACTTTAATCAAGCAAAAGACAAGCTTATAAAGATTTGTCTCAAAGTTTCCTCAGTTGGAAGCCAATCAAAATACAAAGCAGTAATAATTTTGCATATTTATTTCATAGATGGGGGAAATTTTAGCGTGTTAACTATAGACTAAATAAGAAATCAAAAGGGCAACATAATCACTAGATTTAATGTTAGTCTATTAAAAACAGTCATGAAATTACAACTAGTCCTGAGAGAGGAAAATTGAAAGCTGCCACTATTATCATTTTGTTATTTATTTCCATCTGTATCTCATTTAGTTTTTCCTTTTAAAATCTGGGTGACATCACTTTGTGCACACAGGTCTGATATTGATAATGTTTCATTATCCATAGTAACCCTCTCTCCCAACATAACATAGTTACTGGGCTCATGTCTTCTGATTATAACCAGTTTAGCACCAGCTCTGTCAGAGATCACGACTGCTACCCCAGACTTCTCTGAATTAGCTGAAGCATAATATGTTCTGCTCCAGACCTTCACCTTCACTCTTTGTCTCTCATTTTCAATATGTTTCTTTTCTCTGTCTTTTTGTTCTTCTTGCTTTTAGTATCAGTACCATATTTTTTTCATAAAAGGAGTTTGGGAAAACTTCTTTACCTATTATTTCAAATAATTTATGTAATATTGGAATTAGTTGATCTTTAAATATTTGCTAGAGTTCACTTGTGAATCCATCTATCCAAATGCTTTTTTTTAGGAAGTTAATTTAGTCTGATTTTTCTAAAATTAAGTTTATTTAGTTATTCTACTTCTTCCTCCAATAATCTAGGCAGTTTATGTTTTTGTTAATATCCATTTCACTTACAATGTTAAATTTGTTGGCATATAATTGAGCAAAATAACTCATAATATTTGCTTCAATTTCATCTTCTTTGGTGGTGCATTCATTCTTTTCATCTTTAATGCCAATAACTTGGTTTTCTTCTCTCTTTTTAATCATATTAACCAATGTTGTTGATTTTTTTCATAAAACCAGTTCCTAGATTTATTAATTCAACGGTTTTTCCACATTCAGTTTTTTTTATCTGATCTTTGGTTTTTAGGATTTCTAGTTTAGTGTTTAGTGATGGATTTCTAATTTATGCTTTTTTCTAGTTTTTAAATGGTATTCCCATTATTTATATAAGCACTTAGAGATATAAGTTTTCCTCAAACTCTTGTTATGCTGTATATAACAGAATTTGGAATATAGTCTCATTATTATATCTCATTGTTATATAATATGTATCTCATTATTATAATTCTATGATTTGTTCTTTAACCCACTTTGTAAAATTGAATTGTTTAGTCTCCAATTGATTTTTACTTTTGTTTCCATG
Organism: Gracilinanus agilis; assembly: GCF_016433145.1. NCBI lineage: Eukaryota > Metazoa > Chordata > Mammalia > Didelphimorphia > Didelphidae > Gracilinanus > Gracilinanus agilis. The sequence continues at coordinate 378,057,155 of NC_058132.1, read as the reverse complement.
GTCCCTTAACATATACATTTTTTATTGCATAATCATCTTAAAATGATGCATTTAATAGTTCTGCTTTTTTACATTCAACCATAATGTTTTTGTAAAGGTACCATGTACCATGAAAGAAAAGGCATATCCCAATCTATTCCCATTCAAATCTCTTCAGATATCTATGATATTTAATTTATCTAAGATTCTATTCACTTCCTTGACTTGTTTTTCATTTTTTGTTAGATTTATCTAGAGGGGAAAATCGAAGTTACCCACTACTATTGCTTTCTTATCTATTTCCATTTGTAACTCATTTGGCTTTTCCTTTAAAAATTTGGATCCTATAACATTTGATACATACAGGTTTAATAATGATAATGATTCATTATCTATGGAACCTTTTAACATAATACAGTTTACTTGTTTATCTCTTTTGATTAAAACTATTTTTAATTAGTTTAATTTAATTTAGATAGATTTAAAACTATTTTTAACTTTGTCAAAGATCATGATGCTACTCTTCCTTATTTTGTATCATCTGAGACATGATATATTCTGCTCCAATACTTTATTTTTACTCATTGTATGTCTCATGTTTTAAGTGTTTTTCTTCTAAACAGCATATTGTCAAATTTGGAGGTTTTATCCATTCCACTATCCATTTTAATTTTATGGTTCAATTCATCCTATTTTCATTCAAAGTCATAATTATTGATTGTATATTTCCATTCATTTTAATTTTTACTCACTATTTTTACTTCTCTTTCCCTCTTTTTGCCATGTCCCTCCTCAGACATCCAATTTCTTCCTTCTACAACATTTCAGAAATTACGCACCTTCTTAGAACCCTCCCTTATCTTCTTCCCTTGCCCTCTTAATTTTAAATTAATATTCTCTTCTAAGGTTACCACCCTTTTCCCTTCCCTCTTAACTTCTAGTTCTTATTCTATTCCCCCCTCTTTCTTAGTCTCTTCCTTATCCCCCTAACCTTGTCCTTTTATTTCTTGAAATAAATTCCCTTCTAAAGATCCTTCCCTTAACTTGTCCTGAGGCACCCTCCCTTATCCACTCATCTTGCCCTCCTATTTCTTTATATGTAATTCCTTCTAGAAATCCCTCCTTTTTTATCCTCTGGCCCTCTTTTCTCTTAATCTACATTCCCTTCTCTTAGTCCTCTAAGTGGGCACTTAGTCCTTCCCTTATTCTATTCCCTCACCATCCTATGGGTGTACATTAAGTATATTATCAGTATTTTAATAAGACTTTTACCCTTCAAATTATAGAGTTGTTACCTATTTAACAGAGATCTAATGTGGATACAGTTCTAATACTACCACTCCTCTACTCCTTCCTCCCCTTTTCTGTGCTAGTTCCTTTTCCCATTCCTTTTATATTAGATAAGTGTTCAATTTTGCCTCTTCTTACTCTATGTAAGAAGATAGTGTGATTAGGAGGATGGGGTATAGTTGGTAACCACCTGAGTTGATATATAAGGGCCACTTCTCCCTCACAGTCACCCCCTCCTTACTAGGGAGACAAAAATAGGGTTTCTTGGAAAAATGGGGACCCCCCCCTTGCATCCTGCTGTGGTAGAGAAGTTAGAGGAATGTCTTCTCCTCCAGGGGAAACAAGTGTGAAGATGTTCGTGCTGGGCCGTGCACACTAAAGCCCCCCTCCCAGAAATCCCCAGCTGGAATCAGGTTTAAATATGGATATCTGCTAACCTTCCTCCCTTAACCCCCAAGTTCTGTCTCCCACCAATATAGTTCATGCCAATCTTACTAAATCAAACTGATAGGGTTTATTTCAGGAACAAAATGATCAAGGAATATAAGAATGAAGATTTTGGGGAAAAGGGGTGCAGGTGGACCCTAAATCCCCTTTCAGACCTTAAATGGTCAGGGTACCAGCAGAGATTCATCTGTGTTCTCCAAAATCCCAGCTTCACCAACCCAATCCCCAAATAGTACTCCTGTAGCTAGAATTGTCACTAAACTAAAGGGAATATAGAAGAGCAAAGCTGTAGGCAATTTTGTGGGTCCCAGGGGTTGGCTCCCTACAGAAGTCCAGACACTTCTGACCAAACTGAAGAACTGTTGTTGTGTATTTCCAGTGTGATCAGGAACCAATAGAGGTCAGATGATATGATCAATCTTCATTGGAGGTCTCAGGAAACTCTCCAAATTTCACTTTGTGGGTCCCACAGCCCTCAAAAACCACCTCCCTCTTGGCTGTCAACCCCCAAAGCCAAGTGTTCAGTTGGTTCTTCTCCCACAAGTCCTTGCATCCTTTCAACTGTAACACCTGTGTTCCATCTCTCACAGTTCCAAAATGCCTGGGTTGCCTACTTTCTTACACCTATTTTATTGTTCATTTTACCTCATTCTATTAAATTCAACTTGACCTCAAGTCTTCAATCTATATATACTTTCAAACTACACAATTAATGATGCCATTTGTAAGAGTTACAGATAACATTTCCCCATATAAGAAGTAAACAATTTTATGTTGTTAACTCTCTCATAATTAGTCTTTTATGTTCACCTTTTTATGATTCTTATAGATTGAATTTTCCACTGAGTTCTTTTCCCCCCCATGATTTGTTGAAAGCCTTTTAGCTTGTTAATTATCCATATTTTCCTTACATAATTATGCTAGGTTTTGCTGAGTCTGTTATTCTTAGTTGCAAACCTAGCTCATTTGCCTTTTGAAATACTGTGTTTCATTCTCTTGGTTCTTGAATGTTGAAATTGTTAAGTCTTGGATTATTCTGACTATAGCTCCATAGTATTTAAATTACTTTTTTCTTTTTGCTTACCATATTTCCCCTTAACCTGGATTTTATACAACTTATCAATGATGTTCCTGTACATTTTCATTTTGGGGTTTCTTTGCAATGGTAACCAATATATTCTTTTAATTTCTATTTGACCCTCTATTTCTAGAACTTTCAGGAAATTTTCCTTAATGATTTCTTGGAATGGAGCATCTTATCTTTTCTTAACATAATTTTTCTGTAGTCTGACAATTTTTATATTGTCTCTCCTTGATCTATTTTCCAGGCAAGTTGTTTTTGTAATAAGATGTTTCATATTCTATTATTTCATTTTTTATTTTGCTTTATTTCTTGTTATCTAAGGAAGTCATTAGTTTCTCTTGCCCAATTCTCATTATTAATGGAATACTTTCTTCCTTGAATTTTTGGATCTTTTTTTTTTCCTCATTGAATGATCTTCCATAATTTTCTTGATTTTTTTTTGTTTTGCTCTGTAATGCAGGATTTATGCAAGATCTCTTGCATTTGCAAAATTACCCTAGGCAATCCTGTCAGTTAGGAGAATGGAACTTTGGCCCAGCAGGTGCCAGTCCCAAGACCTGACAGTTTGAGCTGGGACTATAAATACCCTTGCAGAACCAATCTGGGGGTTCTGATTTCCTTGACCTCACCCAGACACCCAGCTACCCTTGATTTCCCTTGGGGGACCCGGGAGGGATTGAAGGAGGTGGAATGTGGGCAGGAAATTAGATTAGGTCAGCCTGGCAACAAGGACACCCCTAAACCAATTCATCAACTATATCTGGATAGCTGGTGGACCATACAACATCAGAGCAGTGTCAAATTATCTCTGGCTGATGGCTGGTTCCCTCAGGCTGACCTTACCTTCTAGGTCCACTGCCAACACTGGCCATTAGCAACAGTTTCTCCAGATCCTAAACCCTCTTCCTCAGTTTTCCCTTCTGTTTTTAAATAAACCCTTAGCCTGAAACTGTGAGCTTCTGTAGTTATTTATAACATCATCCTGTGCTAAGGGGCTGAGGAGAGGGGAGAATAGCAACAACTAGTCTCCAAAGGAAGTACTGGGCAAGCATCCATTTTATTCAGGAAGTGTGTGAGCTTCACTTCCTGTTGAGTTCTGCTTTCATTCCAACAGGGAAGGGTTCCTCACTCTCCACCTTAAAGGAGCCTACAGATAGCAGGGAGACTGACTGGGCATCACAGCTCAGGCTACACATCCCTGGCAGTCTCAAATCACCAGCTACAGTAGTTAAAGGCTCCTGGCCCAGGTGACTCATTTGTACCACCAGCTCCCCTATTATGGGCCACATTATCTACTTATTACAGTCTGGTGAGCACAGTTAGGTCAATTACCTACAAAGGATACTGAAAATGGACTTTACTAGGATGTTGTTTATAGTCTCTAGTTTCTCCATGCATTAGAGTTCTTATTTTTTCCCCTTGTTTTTCATCAATCCTTCAGTTTGGTTTTTGAAATTTTTAAAAAACTCTTCCAAAATTTTTTGGATTTTGGACTTCTGACTATTTGGTGTTTTTCTTTATTTTTTAGAAGTAGGTGTTTTAACTTCATTGAGCTCCAAATTTGAAAGCAAATCTCCTCTGTCCCCTAATAACTATCTATTCTTTAGTTATTTCTTTTTGACTTACTCATTTTTTTTCAAATTTTAGTGGCCAAACCAATAGGTTTAACTGTTAGTTTTATGTTTGAGTCAGACTCTGTTCCCAAAGTGATGCCTCAGGCTTCAGGATTTTTTGTTTTTTATTTTCTGGGTTCTACTTGGTTCTTCCAATTTCTATACTCCTGGGTAAGATGTATTCCCTGCTCTGCCCTGGCTCTAGCCCCAGTCTGTGACTGACTTCAAATGCTCCAACTAGAGCCCCTCTCTAGTAGTTCTGCCATGGTAAGTAGACAACTCACTTTCCTCCTGGCATAGCAGTCAAAGACTCCATTTTCTTGTGTGAGACCAAAGCCAACAGAATCCTAGCCACTTAGCAACTCCACTCACCACTATGTGCTACCTCTTTGATTCTCATCTCTCAAAGCCTTATTCTGTGACAGGGGCCAGTGCTCCTGGGCCCCTGAAATTCTTTTTTGTTCAGCAGTCAACCCTCAACTGTGGGTGAGTGGGAATCCCTGAAGCTATGACTGAAATCGCAGTTGCTCCCAGGGTGCTTGCCTTCAGAATCAACCAGTATCTGCCTCTGGGATACAGATTCCCATGTCATGCAGGCAAGATGAAGCTGCCTGCCCTGCCTCTATAGCATTGATGGTGAACCTATGGCATGGGTGCCAAAGATGACACACAGAGCACTCTCTGGGGCACTGGGTCTCCTGTCCCCCCAACCCCAACCCCCAGAGTTCATTACTGGAAAGACAGAGGTACTCTGATAGAGGTCCTCCCTTCCCCTCTCCCTGATGCCTGATGACATTTTTTCACATAACCCACCCCCCCTCCCACATTCTGCCCAGCAGGACAATGGGAGTGCACAGGAGGTAAGGTGGGCAGATCACAGGCAGCAGAACTGGCAGGTAGCAGTGCACTCAGGTCACTCCCCTTCCCTCTCTATACCCTTAAGGGACATTCCTCACTTTACCCACCTCTCTGCCCACTTGGGAGAACTTCATCCCTCCTCTGTAGTGTAAGGGTGGGGTCAGGGCACACCCAAAACTCATTGTGGGGAAGGGCAGGCCATGTCATCTCTGGGGAGGGGCTGGCATGGTAATCCATTTCTAAAAGTTTAGCCATCACTGCCCAAGAGCTTGCAACTTCTTGATTCCTTGGTGTTTGTTCCAGATTACAAAGCCAGAGATGTCAAAGACCCTTCTTCCAAATTATCTCTGGTTTTTCTGACTCACTTTTGATTCTTTTCTGTTTTTGCCTCTTTTGGCATTGATTCTTAGGAGTTATTTCTGATTGTTTGTGGAGAAGTTTGGAGAGTAAGGTAGTCTCATGCCTATAGTCCAAGTAGTCCAAGTAAAATATCTGATAATGTACTTGCCAAGACAAATCCAGAAACTATCTAAACACAACTACAAAATGCTTTTTCACACAAAGTCAGATCTTCTAAAAAATTAACTAAAAATTAAACAAAAGAGAAAAGTTAAGAAGCATTAGGAGATATCAAATGGATAATTATGATTATATTAAATTTTTTAAAGTTTTTGCCCAAACAAAACCAAAGCAAAAAAGATTAGAAGGAAAATATAAAGCTGGGGGAGGGGAAGATTCATAGCAAATATCACCCATAGAGGCTACATTCTCAAATATATACAGAACTGAGTCAAATGTATAAGAATATGTTGATCTTCTATTGATAAATTGTCAGATAATATGAACAGGCAGTTTTCAGAAAAGGAAATTAAATATATCTTTACAGCCATATGAAAAAGTTCACTAAATAACTATTGATTAGAAAAATGCAAATTAAAACCACTCTGAGATACTACCTTATACCTATCAGATTGGCTAATATGATGGAAAAGGAAAATAATAAATATCAGAGGAGATGGGGGAAAATTGTGGCACTAATGTACTGCTGGTGGTGTTGTGCACTGACCAAACCATTCTTGAGGGCAATAATTGTGCATATCTTTTGATACAGCAATACCACTACTATTTCAAAGAGTTCAAGGAAAGAGGAAAGGAGCTAGTTGTACAAAAATATTCACAGCGACTCAATTTGTGGTGGAAAATAATTAGAAATTGAGATGATACCCATCAATTGGGAAATAACTGAAGTTGTGATATATGATTATAATAGAATACTATTGTGTTATTAGAAATGATGAATAGGATGATTTCAGAAAAACCTGGAAAGGCATGAACTGGAGCAAAATGAACAGAATGAGAACACGGTATGCAGTAACAGCAATATTTTATGATCACCTGAGAATGACTTAGCTATTCTGAATAGCATAATGATCCAAGACAATTCCAAAGGACCCATGATGAAAAATGCTATGCACCTCCAGAGAAAAATGTGATGGAGTCTGAATGGAGATCAAAGCATACTATTTTTCACTTTATTTTCATCATGGATTTTAAAAATATTTTTGGATGTGGATGATCTATGTGGAAAGCTGATTTACATCATCACACAAGTATAACTTAGATTAAATTGCTTACTGTCTTAGGCAGAAGGGAGGTCATAGAAAGAGGAAGATAATTTGGAACTCAAAATTTTAGAGTATGGATGCTAAAAATTGTTTTTACATATACTTGGAGAAATAAGATATTATATTAATTTTTAACTGCTTAAGCCAAGAAAGAAAGAAAGACATGATTCTGAGTCTATAAGTTTCTCCAAATAGTCAAATAGGTTCCTCATACATTCTCTCTCTCTCTCTCTCTCTCTCTCTGTCACACACACACACACACACACACACACACACACACACACACACACACACACATACAATTGAGGGCCTCTAGTCTTTCATTTTAAAAGTGAGAGAATTTAACCCCAAGGAGTGCAAATCACTTGCTCCAAATCATACAAGTAGTAAGCTTCAGAGGTAAGATTTGAATCCAGATTCTCTGATTCCAGACTTTTTTTCTTAAGAAATCTTACCAAAAAATATTCCCAAAAATATTACCAAAAAATAAACTCTTTCCTTAAGCTCAGAGCTCATATGAACACTGAATCAAAACTAGATCATTTAGTCCAATCTCCTCATTTTACACTAGAAGAAAATGAGAGCAAGAGAGATTAACTTTCCTGACTACTAGTTACACAAGTAATAATAAGTAATTGCTTATTACACAAATAACTGACAGAATCTCAGCATTTGAACCTAAATTGTTTGTCTCTAGATTTAGTTGTCTTTCCAATACACCATTCTTGGCTCTAGGATAAAGTGTTTTATAGTATCAACTAGAGAATAATCAAGAAGTCAGGAAGGCCACAGATCCTAGGTTTATTCCTCTGTAGCTAATTAATGTTCTTTATTTCTCTTCTTCACAGAATCATTTGAATCAATAATAATTGGTTTCAAGGTAGTAAAGCAGTAAGGAATATGCAACTGGTGCATTGCATGACTTGCCCAGGGTCACATAGCTAGGAAGTGTCTAAGGTCATACTTGAAACCAGCATGTCCCATCTCTAAGCTTGTCTCTCTATCCATTGAGTTATCTAGCTGCTCCATCTAATGCTATTTGAAGCCCCACAGCATTGCTTTTATAATATCCAACAAATAAATGCTTATAATTTATTGTTCACAAGTTGCTTTATGCCTTCTCCAAGGAGAAATTATATCCTCTCACCTTTAAGTTTTTTCCATTAACCTCTTTATTGTAATACTCTTTGTGATTAAAAAAAAAACCAATCCTACCTGCATGATCTTTCCTTTCCTTCCCATTCTGCTGGGACTAAGCTAATAATTATCCTAGCTCTTACCATTTAAAGTTCTCTCTACTACCTCCCTATTCATACTTTTCAACATTTATGTGTTATATGAGGCATGAACTTCAGTCATCTGCTTATAAGTCAGCTAACTTCACAACATAATTCAAAAACATATGTGAAATTACTCAATATTTTAGAAAAAATAAAAGGAAAACCCAATTTTAGTTTCCTGGAGTTGTTATATCTTATTGTGTCTGTATCTACAATGTAATTTGGGTAATTCTCTTTTCATGTGAGTCAACTGTTGTCACATTTAAAATTATCTTGTCTTCTAAAATGCCATAACAGAGACATTATGTAGATTCTATGCATGTACAATACTTTGTACAGGATTTATGGAATAAAAACAAAACCAGAAATATTGTCATCAAAGCCATACACATATATTCTTAATGACTCTTAATATATATATTTGTCTTACTGAATGGTATATAACTCATTGATAAGACTAATAATACCATCATTTTCATCAATCACCGGGGCTCAAACCTCAGAGTAACCTTTGGCTCTTCCCTTTCCTTCTTCCTTTGCATCTAATCAGTTTCAAAACTTATAGAATCTTTCTGATTTTTCTCTATAAAAATTGTCCCATTCCTTTCATCTCCTTTTAATTTTCCATATCACGATCAGTTTCAAAGTCATCATTATATCTTGTCTGGACTGCTATAGTAACTTCCTAACTAGTTTCTCTGATTTTACTCTTCCCAATTTCTATCAGTTCTAACATAACTGCAAAGCATAATCTTTCTAATAGACAATACTAATTAGATCACTTCTGATTTCAAGATTTTTCAATGTTTTCATTTATCTTCCCAATTAAAGGCTAAAATGTATAACATTTAAAGTTCCCCACAATTTGATTCCAAACTTCCTTTATATCTCTATAATAAAGTACACTATTCTAACATTCTTTATGTCCTGGCCAATCTAGAGCGCAACATTCTCCAAACTTGGGTTTTCCTTTCTTGCCTCCTATGCCCATCTACTCCTTATCCTCCCACCACTGCCTGCTAAAAACACTTGAATTCTTCAGACTACTTGAACTTTTATTGCCTCTTTGAAGTTTTCTCTTTCTGTGTGTGTGTGTGTGTGTGTGTGTGTGTGTGTGTGTGTGTGTGTGTGTTTATCAGAAATGCATCTCCCTCATTGGGATTCTCATTATATTTTGGAACTATATTCTTATCTTACCATGTTCTAATTTGCATTTGGTTTATTTGTGTATTGTCTCATCTCTCCCAAGAAACTGAAAGCTCTCAGAGGTCAAGAACTATATATCACTCATTTTCATAATCCTCCAATAGACATCCCAACATAGTACCTAGTACAATTGCCTTGCATGTGATAAGTTCTTAATAAATATTCGTTGAATTGGACCAAAAAATGGATCATCTTTTTCACATTTAATCAAGTGCTTTGGCTTTGTGTAGACAGAACCAAAGTATTGATAATATTATCTCAAGAGACATTGTCTCTTTTTCAGTGCCTACTGCTCACTTTCTGTCATCTGCACAGACAACCTTTGTTTGGCATAAACTTCAACTATGCTGCATGTCAGCATTAATTGGATATTAGGGAAACAAAACAGGTGGAAAATTGAAGGCGACAAAAAAGATTGAAACAGCATTCTTGAGAATGCTCAGTGTTATTGAAGCAGCTAATATTTACATAGTTCAGTGAAAGTATTTACCCATTTTCATTTTGTTCTCACAACAGCCCTGTGAAATAAGGAGTACATTTTCAAGTGAGCAAACTGAGGCACAGAGACATTGAGCAACTTGTCCAAGGTCATACACAGTGAATGGGCAACTGCCTTCAGATTTACAATGAGATCCATATAATTCTAGTCCAAGGCTCTTTACATGATATCATTATTTTATCATTATAGGTATAGAGCTAGAAAGGACCATAGAATTCATCTCATCAAACCACCTCCTAAGGAAATCCAGAAAAGTTAAGGCACTTATCCATGATCACATATATAGCAAGTGGCACAATAAGGAGTTTAACCCAAACTGCAAATATGTGACCCTTTACACCCACCACATTATTTTATATTACCTTTCATTGCAACCAATTATTATTGGACTTGAGTTTTCTGTAAGCAGAAACTCTCTTTTTATCTCAAGAACTGATTTGAAAACCCATTTAGATATCTCTAATTAGAAGCATTCTCAGAACTCACACAGCAGGGAACTGGGAAGGGTGAATCAATTTTCCCTTTCCTCACTCTGGTTCTTTGGAAACATTTTCATAGCTGCAGAGTTCCTTGGCATCCCAGTATGTGGCTTTTCCAGGCACCTCTGATGTAACTACTGTGAGATGTGATTAGGAAACTTGAGAGAGGGATGCTGGCTGAAGGTCATTACCAGTTAAATGGAAACCCCAAGGAAAACCAAGAACTGAGTCATTACTTAAATATAGTACTTATAAAAATGCTTCTGAGCCCTGACCTTTATGAAATACATTTTAATTGTTATTTCAATTCATATTTTCATGATTTCATGGTTTAAAAACTGAAAAGGCCAGAACTTTACTCCTAGCCTTCTCTGTTTCTCTCTCAATCTTAACTAGCAACCACTAAATGGGCAAACACTCTTTTAGAATTCTAGGCAAAAGAAGTGTAGCTCCAAAGAGAAGTAAAGACCAGCCATGTTATATTCTTGCTCTACTCACTCTTTCCCTACCAGGAACACCACTACAGTATAGAACAGCTATGATCAAAGGGCAGAGATGAATTGTGTTACATACTTGAATACCAGTCCCTGACTCATGGTTCTTATATTTTAATTGTCTCATCTCTAAGAAAAGAGACTTGTGATAAAAACAAAACCTAAGGTCCCTTCCAGACCTCATATTCCTTAAGTTCCTTTGTACTGATTCTTGACACCAATGTGTAGAATTATGTACTAGTAATAATAATAATAACAAGCATATAGTTCTTTAAGATTTATAAAGCACTTATGTATCATCTCATTTGATCTTCATAACAACCCTTGGAGATAGAAGCTATTATTTATCCATTTTCTAGATGAGGAAACTGAGGCCAAGAGAGGTTTTGATTAATTTAAGGTCACACAGCTAGAGAGTTGCTGAGGCAAGATTTAAATTTGGGTCTTCCCTAACTTTAGAATTCCAACCTGCCATCTTCTATATTACAACACTCTTTCCACTGTACCACCTACCTACTGCAAAGGAATCTAGAGATGATATAAAGATTTGACTCTAATCCAAATCTCTCGATTTGCAGATAAGAAAACTAAAGGTCAGTGGAGTTAAATAATCTGGTCAAGGACATATAAATAATTTTTGCAGAACTAGGATTTGAATCCAGATTTCCTGTCTCAGCTCAGTTCTCTTCTAAATTATATTGACTTCTATAAGAGTACATATTTTGAGGTATCAATAAATTAATGCAACAGACAAAAAACACCTCAACATATATTTATTTGTTTTAAATTTTTATTTTGAATATTTTCCCATAGTTACATGTTTAATTTTCTTTCCCTCTTCCCAAACCTCCTTAACTCCCCTTACCCAACGCACAATTCCACTGGGTTTTACATGTATCATTACTCAACGTATATTTAAAGGAATAGACTGAACAAAATAAATAATGGTCTTCCAGACTCAGTTAATATTCCTGTCCTGTCAACTAACTGATGAAATGCTAAAAGAAGGAGGCATAGCTTCCCTCCGTGCTCATGATGGCAAACACTAGTGTCCTTTTGAATCCAGAGCTGAGAATTAGATTCAGTGCTGGCTAATTTTCAAAGTGTACTCCAAATGTATATAACTCAAAGCCCATGATTTCTTGGCTTTGGGCTCACCCAAAATAAAGTCTGCTCTTGGGGACTTCCCTAAAGACATCAAGAGGCTTTCACTTGTTATACCTCAACCCAAAATTTTCTCAAAGAAAAGTTTTCTTTAAAAGAAAGCTTGTGGCTAGATTTTTACAAATGTGGATATACATGTTCCCCAGATTGTCTATAAGCACTCAATGTAACAATTTATTTTTCATATTTAGGATTACCCTTATTTCACTCCATAGAAAAATACAGAAAATGCAAAGGGTCAAATAAACTGATGCAGAATACTTGTAGTTCATAAATAACCAATACAATTCAGATCCCTCTCTTGTTTGAATCCTTTACTAGACAACTCAGTGAGATGACTTCCCAAACTAGTCTGTGCCAATAATATTTGGAAACAATCAATTCATCTGGAAGGTGAAACTCATCTTCTAGGAAAGTAGCAACAAATGTTTCCATGTCCTCCATAGGAATGTACAATTAAGGTTCCAAATGTAGAAATATGATCAGGAATTCCTTTGATCATTCTCTCTGATTTCTCTGCATACTCCTAGCCTCTCTAAATGAAATTATATTGCCTATAAGAGCACCAGTATATTTTCCCAATTACATTTTTTCAGAAAGTAAAAGGATACCCAGTTCCAAGCAGACTACTCAATGGATGCAGTGATCATCTTTCCTGATTGTCTTTCCTAGCACATTTCACTGAGTTAGCATGGCAATATTCATAATGTACAATTCTTAGACAGTCCTAAAAATAACGATTGTATATGAGGACCAGGTTTCAAATAGCTGAGTAAGCAAGGAGCTTATAGTCATCCTTATAACATAATTGTATAAAGTCCTTCTAGACTAGAATCTGCCTTGGTGCTTATAAAAACCTATTACAATATCTTCCCAGATCTTCCAAAAGAAATAAGTAGAAAAAACAACTAACAATATCAATGTAGAAGTTACTTCCAAAAACAAAAACACTATTGCCAGAGCTCTGAATACCTTCCTTCCCATCAATATATGGTTTATAGAAATCATTTATAAAATGGTTCAAATAATATATGTAAAGGATTTTGAAACATTTGAAGTTTTACGTAATATTATTATTATTTTATCATCAATATCATCCTGGATGAGTCCCAAGTGGTACTTGTACGGTAAAACTTAAAGGTGCTCTCCTGAGCTGGGATAATTTATTATAGGCTGAAGCAAACAAAATCCAAACAATAAAAAAATCCAAAGCCAAGCTGTACTAATTCATACTCTAGCAAGTAGTCTAATCCCCTTCGCTCTTCATTTCACCAAATCAAATAAACCCAATTGATCCCCCAAGATGTGGCTTGAGTCTTGGAAACCTTTTGTGCTCTCTTGAGAAAAAAAATCTACTTTGAGTTAACTGGAATTCAAACTCATTTTCTGATAAATAAAAAACAACACCTTGATTATTGAAAAGGTATAATGTTATAACCTATAGTCTATTCTCAAATGGATTGCTCCCTCATTAGAAGGACACTCCAAAATATCAATATGTACTAGACTTAGAATGTCATCTTCTATGAGCTTAGTAAGATAATCAAGGAATTTCCATATATGCTAATGTAAATTAATATAAAACAAAATGTAAACATATTATCAAGAATCTCCAGCCCATATTATTAGGATATAACATTTTCACTCACTCTAGAAGCACAAATATAAACATTATGAGAATATATGTAAAGTATGCTATCAATGGCACATTTTCCATTAACAATATATTATTTTAGATAAAAAGCAATTAAATGTAGAATTTAATTCACATGATATATCATTGTTTAAATATATTAATATATTAACATATATTAATTGGTACATAATATATAGTCCTTACCAATTGCTTGTAAGAATCAAAAAGAGTCATTCAATTATATTAAAGTAATGTGAATGTAAATATGAAATTGTAAGAATACAAATATCTAGCTACAACCAGAAAGTATGACAATTTCCATACTCTATGTTTGGTTTCACCTTGAAATCCATAGCAAAATGAAGTAACTCATTTTAATTATTCATAGTGGGAAAAGTGGTTTAGAAACATATTTTGCAAATTATAATGTGCAGTTAGACGAAAAGCCCATTGAGAGTATTGATCAAAATGTGAGTTTTAAGTGAATTACCTACAGAGAGCAACTGGTTTTAAGTGGAGAAGGAAAATATCAGGCTGGAACCATATCCCAAACTGTTACTGCCACAAAACTATCTTTAGTCAATCAGTCTAGAAGCATCTATTAAGATCCTACTGTCTGAGGGATTTTGCTACATGTAAAGAATATAAAAGAAGGCAAAGACAATCTCTGTTCTGAAGGAGTCCACAGTCTAGTTGAAAGAGACAACAGGAAAATAACTTTGTACAAAAACCTTTTCCTAGGGATGGTATTAATGTCTGTAATTCATGAAATATCTTGATTTTAAAAATAAAAGTAATAAATGATCTGAACAAAAAGAAGAATGGTTGGTGAGTTATTAACTATGAGATGCATATAAAAATGGCAGGAGAGACATCATCAATAAGATTCATGTCTAGGAAAGAAGTTGAAAAATAATACTATGAGAATGCTATATAATGGACGAGTAGCCTGAGTACAACATTGTTACCACCAAACTGGTAGAAGAATCAGAAGACAGTCAGCATGGCATAGATGGGCAGAAAGCTGGACTTAGAGCTAGGGAAAACCAGAGTATGAATCCTTCCTCAGACACTTTCATCTCTGTCAACCTCAGTTCCTTTTTTAAAGTTTTTATTTTTAATCCTTTGTTATCTTCATTTAATTTTTCTCCCTCCCTACAGGCCATCCACCACCCATTGAGAAGGCAAGAAGTATATCAATTATACATGTGAAATTATATAACTCATATTTCAATATTGGCCATATTACAGAAACAAGGAAAATAAAGAAAAATTTTAAAATACACTTCAATTTACTTTTAAAGTTATTTTAATTGGCATTTCTTTAATTGGTAGTAATTTAGAGCATTTACTATTGATAGTTTTGATTTCTTCTCATGAAAACAGAATATTCATATCCTTTGATCATTTATTAACTGGAGAATGTCTCTTATTTTTTATAAATGTAACTCATTTCCTTATTCATTTGAGAAATGAGAAAAACTTCTTGTAAAATTCTATATCACTTCATTATCTATGTTCCTTTTATTTTTTGTTCTTATACCCAGTTACCTTCTTCCTTCTATCCCTTCTCTTCCCCCTTCAGAGAAGGTGTCATCTGACAAAAATACATAAATATAAATGATGTCTTTCTTATTTCTAAGTTCTTTCTCTTGAGTTAGACTCATAAAAGTCATTTTTAAACAATACTTCCCTTGTTGTAGATAATGGTTTTGTGGTTCTGCTCATTTCACTCTTCATAATTACATGTAGATCTTTCCACGTTTTTCCAAAATTACCCTTAGCAAAATGTAATTTCCCTTATTGTTATTTATTTTAATTAATTTTATTTTTGTTTTTGCTTCATCTGAAATCATGATTGCTACCCTTGCATAATAGATTCTGTTGCAGCCCATTATTTTAATTGTGTATTTCTGCTTTAAGTGTATTTCTTGTAAACAACATATTGTTGGAGTCTGGTTTCTAATCCATTCTGCTTTCTGCTTTATGAGTTCATCTCATTCACATTCACAGTTATGATTACTTCTATTTTTCTTATCCTATTTCCTTCTCTCTTTCTCTCTCTCTCTTGTCTGTCTGTCTGTCTGTCTGTCTTTTTGCCTATATCTCTCCCTCCTACCATCCCTCCCTGCCTCTCCTCAAAAATCAGTTCTGCTTCTGATCTCTGCTTTTTTTACTCTGCCCTCTTTTATCACATCCTTTTCTCTCCCTTCTGCTCCTACTTAACTCTTGCTTAAGATAGATTTTTATACCAACTGACTGTATTTGTATGCCTATGTATATGTGTGTATATATATCATAGTATAGGTAATAGGTAATATATTACATAACAACATAATATATACTATATATAATAAAATTTTATTTACAAAAATATTTTTCATTTTAAATCAATTTCAACATGAATGGGGTTCAAATGTTTTCTGCTATTCCCCTCACTTTCCCTTCCATTGTAAAACTCCTTCCTTGCACATCTCTCTTATGTGAGATATTTTTTATACATTTTTCTTCTTTCTCCTTTTCTCCAGTGTATCCCTCTATCTCACTCTTTTTTTTATCATTCAAACATAATATATTCATACCTATGCCCTTTGTGTGGATTCCTTATAAATGCCCTAATAATAATAAAATTCTTGGGAATCACATTTTTCATTTTCCCATACAAGAAAGTCAACAGTTTATTCTTAGCAGGTATCTTATGATTTCTATTTCATGTTAACTCTTTTGTGCTTCTCTTCAGTCTCTGGGTTTGAATAGCAAAGTGTCTTTCAGCCCTTATGTTTCATCAGAAATGCTTGAAAATTCTCTACTTTATTAATATCTATTTTCCAGGAAAGTTTATATTCAGTTTCATTGGGTAAATTATTCTTGGTTGAATTCCAAGGATTTTTGAAGGAATTTTCCTGAAAAATGTTCTATGATCACAGCTTCCAAATAGTTCTTAAATTATATCTTCTTAATCTATTTTCATAGTCAATTATTTCTGATCAGATAAATCACTTTTTTCTATTTTTTTCATTCTTTGACTTTGTTTTATTGTTTCTTTATGTCTTATGGAATCATTAGCTCACTTATTCAATTCTATTTAAATAATTATTTTTTAGTGAACATTTGCACCTCTTTTTTACTTGGTCTTAAAAAAAACCTTACCTTCTACCTTAGTATCAATTCTAAGCCAGAAGAGTGGCAAGGGCTAGGCGATTGGGGTTAAATAATTTTCTTAAGGTTATATAGCTAAGAAGTACATGATGTTAAATTTGAACCCAGTTCATCCTGAGTAGGTCTGGTTCTCTATCACTGTGCCACCAATCTGACCTTCAATTCTGCCTTTTAATAAGTTTTTGATTGAATTTTTGTGGCTCTTTTATCATTTAATTAGTTCTGGGTTTTTAGATTGTTATTTTTTATTACTTTTTGTGCTTCTTTTACCAAGCCATTACTTCTCTTTTAATATTTTATTGCATCACACTCATTTTTTTTCTGAATTTTTCCTCTGTCACTATTATCTTTTCTTTAACTTTTCCAGGAATTCTTTTTGTGCTTGTATCCAATATACAGAATTTTTGTTTCCTTTAAGGATTTTCTTTCAGCTCCTTTCACATTTTTGCCTTCTCAGTTTGTTTTGATCTTCCAGCCACTATAGTAGTTTTCTATAGTCAGTTTCCTTTTTTTGTTGTTTACTCACTTTTCTAGCTTATTTCTTAACTTTGATCTTTATGTTGAAATTGGGCTCTTTTCTCCTGTGGCTAGGGAGAAACTGTCCCAAGCTTCAAGTTTTCTGATGGTGTTCTTTTCATAGCTAGTTCTGGGGGTCTATGAGTTTTTGAAGCTTAGAAGGTGATATGATCCAAGGGAGATTTTGGTTATTCCCCTCATTGTCTGCACTCTAGTCTTTACATAGGAAGGACTCCTGTTCCCCTGAAGCTGCAAGCACTAGTATTCCTCAACCTTCAAATTGTGATCAGATCCCTTATTTTTCAGCAGTCACTAGTGTTAGCCCTTCTCTCAGCTGTGAAATTGAAACCTGGGTTCCTGCTCCCTTGTGACTTACCATAAGCATTGCTCTCTGTTATGAAACTCTTCCTTAGAGTTGTGTATGGACAATGGAGTTGCCAGATTGTGCCTAGACCTACACCCACAATATATGTACACCAGAGTTAGGCTTCATTTGGTGGATTCTCTATTCATGAAAGTTATAGACAGGAGGATAAGAAAGTCTAAAGGTTTGTGACTTGTATAAGTGGATTGAACCCTCCACACATTTATCTCAGCTCCATCAAAGTATCAGCATACCACAAAGTTAAAGAGAAAAAAATTCTTTAATATGGATAAGTTAAAGCTATACTAATAAAGACAAAAGTATTTGTTAAGTAGCTTCTATGTACCAGACACTATGCTAGTTTTTTGTTTGTTTGTTTTAGGAATTGTTTGCTCTGCATGAACAAAAATAATATATTAAAAAAGAAAAAAGAAGTAAAGCATACTAATGAAGACTCAATAATAATATGTTGAATCTGCAGCAGAGAGACATTGACTGATTTAACCCATATTACACAGAATGAATGTGTTTTGTGTGTGTGTGTGTGTGTGTGTGTGTGTGTGTGTGTGTATGTTGGAGATGCCATTACACAAGAAAGATTCCATTTCAGAGATAGGATGCTCAATTCAGCTGGTCTGTGATGACTTAGAAATTCACTGTGAGGACCAAATACATTTTAGCTGGCAATTCTTAGGAAGATAAGACTGTCAAATGTTTCCATAGAAAATAGAAAACCTAAATTACAAATCCATGCAATGAAAGAAACTCTTCAGCAGTTATGAGTCATAAACTGAAAATTAGTTCTGTGTTTAACTGCAAGGAAACTAAATCTAAATTAAACTCATTTACTATTGGCATTTGTTCACATTAACCAAATCTTTATTTTGTTCAATCTATTCGTTTAAATATATGTTGAGGTGTTTTTTATCTGTTGTATTAATTTACTGACACTTCAATATATATTCATAAAGGAAGTTAACATAATTTAGAAGAGAAATGGGCTCAGAGACAAGAGATCTGGGTTCAAAACTTAGTTTTTCAAAAATTAGATATTCTTGACCAGATCCTTTAACTCCTTTGATCTTCAGCTTTGTCATCTGTAAACTGAGAGATATGTATTAGAATCAAATCTTTATATGCCCTCTAGAATCCTTTCCAGCAGGTAGGTGGTACTGTGGAAAGAGTGTTGAACCTAAACTCAGGAAGACCTCAATTTAATCCTGCTTCAGCAACTCACCAGCTGTTGACTCTGAGTAAATTGCATAACCTCTCTTGGCCTCAATTTTCTCATCTGAAAAATGGATATAATAATAGTGTACATCTCCCAGGGTTATCCTGAAGATCAAATGAGATGACAAATAGTGCCTTATAAATCTTAAAGTACCACATGTTTGCTATTATCCTTACTAGTACTACATAATTCTACATATTAATCCCAAGAATGAGTATAAAGGAGCTCAAAGAATATCAGGTCTGGAAGGGACCTTAGACTTTGATTTTACCCTAAGTCTCTTATCTTAGAGATAAGACAATTGATGATAAATGTATTCAAGCACCTAGTACAATGCCTGAAACAGAGAAGGTACTTAATGTTGCTGATTATTAAAGACCAGAGGGACTATGCTATCTTTGCTTCTCATCAAGCTCCTGCAATATTGTTCTCATGAATGGGGGAGAAACATTTGAAGATATCAGAACTAACAACTTGGGTTAAGTTTTCCCTACTTTGTGGAAAAGCTATAAATGCTGATAGAGAGGCTAATCATTTTCCCAAAAGTTCATGTTTGGGAGACTTGATAGTATCCATTAATTCTACTGACTAATTAAGTTCTTGATAACTTTAGTCTTAAAGAAATTTGAGGGTATATATAGACTAATTTTATTTTGAGCCATAACAATGATTTCATTGGAATAAAAATCTATTGATGAAGAAAATTTCTATCATTTCTGATGGACGCTCCCTACATCTTGCAGTCTTGAGAATGGCCTGGGTCACTGAGAGTTTAATCTACTTATCTGAAGTCACAAAACCAATAAGCATCAAAGGCTAGACTTGAACCTAGATCTTCCAATCCCATGCCTATCTCTCATTTCAAGATATTAGACTATAAATTCATGGACATTAAGGAAATATTCACTATTTTAGGACAAATCAACTGCTCCAATTAATATGAGCTCTAAAGGTCCAAACTTCTCAATTGAATCAATCAATTAATGACATAACTAAGTGCATATGAATTTCTAATAAATTGGGGAATAGTGAAATGCTTTGATCACTGGATAAAAGTAGATAATTCCACACAGGAAATACTTGAAATCTTTCTTGCTTTGCTGAAGATGATCTGTTCTACCTATGGGGCTGTGTATAGTACTATGAGTCAGTTTTAAGGGAACCAATCAAGACTTAGGGTGCTTCTAGACTCAGGAACACCTCAATGAGTTAGACTCCTTGAATCTATAACAAATAGGAACAAAAAAGGGTCAAAAAGGAGTGTTATCATCCTCCACTGACACTATGATCAGACAGACAACCATAATATACATTGTATCTGCCAAGAACTTAGAGAAACTGAGGACAAAAACTAAGGACAAACTATATGCAAAGTAAGTTAAGGATGCTAGAAGGAACCTATCAGAGAAAACTTTGACTACACAAATGTGGAAAATGACTTTGAACAATCAGAAGCTACCCTTTAGCTTCTGGGTTAAGATGGCAGCAGAGTAGAAGCACCTGTTTAACCTCTCCTAACCCACACATATAGGACTCCTCAAGAGGACAAAAAAACAAATCAAGCGATGAACTAAAGGACCCCACAACAGGGAGCAGTATTGAAGGTACCTGGGATCGGGGCATTTCCATGCTATAAGGGGGTAAAATAGCTCTCACTAAAATGTGAGCTGAGCAACCCCCTACCCCTCACACCAGTTACAGTGCCAAAACCAGCGCACAAGAGCTAGAGCTTTAAATTTGCCTCTTTAAGGACTTCAATGAGATCTAATTATTTATATTCCTATGTGGAAAAATGTTAGGTATAATTCTCTGTAATGAACTCTATTCACTATTATAGTATTCACTATTATAGTAATTAGAAGAATTATTCATAGGGAGAGGTTGGAATACTAAATGGTCTAAGATGATATGGGGGTGGCAAAGAGGGGAATGAATAGAAGAGGACACCAAGAGAAATTTGAATGAATAAGAAAAATAGGATATTCTATTACACACAAAGAGGGCATGGGAAGGGAAGGGGATGAATACTATTATAAGAAGGAGAGGAAAAGAGCATTAAAAGGTAATATTTAAACCTTACTCTCAGTGGAATTAACTCTGAGAGGGAAGAGTAGCTATATCCACTGGGATATGAAACTCTATCTAACTCTACTGAGAAAGTCAGAAGGGATAAACCAAGGGGAGCAGGGGAGTGGAAAGGTCAAAAAAGGGAGAGGAGAAGAAGGGGGAGAGAATTCATTAGGCCTTAAAAATAAAAAGAGGGGAATAATAAGGAAGGTGGTAGAAAGGGAAGCAAATCAAGGGAGGGGACAAGGGTTACTGGCTTAAAGCAAACCACTGGTTTAAAAGGAAATAGTGTAAGAAGAAGAGGTAGAAGTAGGAGAGGATACCAAAATGTTGGTGAATAAACAACTGATAATTATAACTCTGAATGTGAATTGGATGAACTCGCCCATAAAACAGAAGCAAATAGCAGAGTGGATTAGAAACCAAAATCCTACCATATGTTGTCTACAAGAAACACATGTGAGGCAGTAGACATAGACAGGTTTAAGGTAAAGGGCTTGAGCAAAATCTTTTGGGCTTCAAATGAGAAAAAGAAGGCAGGAGTGGTGATTATGATTTCTGACAAAGCCAAAATAAAAATAGATATGATTAAAAAAGACAGGGAAGGTCATTACATCCTTATAAAAGGCAGTATACACAATTAGGAAATAACATTGCTCAATATGTATGCACCAAGTGGCATAGCATCCAAATTCATGAAGGGGGAAACTGGCAGAGCTCAAGAAGGAAATAGATAGCAAAACCATACTAGTGGGGAAATCTAAATATTCCTCTTTTGGACCTAGATAAATCAAACCAAAAAATAAATAAGAAAGAGATAAGAGAGGTGAATGAAGTCCTACAAAAATTATATTTAACAGACATGTAGAGAAAAATGAATAGCGACAAATAGGAATACACCTTCTTTTCAGCTGCACATGGTACATTCACAAAGATTAAACATGTAATAGCACATAGGCACATTGCAAACAAATGCAAAGAAGCAGAAATAATAAATGTAACCTTCTCAGATCATAATGTGATAAAAATAATAATTAGTAAGGGCACCTGGACAGGAAAATCAAAAACTAATTGGAAATTAAATAATATGATTCTCCAAAACCAGTTAGTCAAAGAAGAAATCATAGAAACAATCAACAATTTCATTGAAGAGAATGTGAATGATGAGACATCCTACAAAACTCTGTGGGATGCAGCCAAGGCAGTACTCGGGGAAACTTATATCCTTGAGTAAATATATTAACAAATTACAGAGGGCAGAGATTAATGAATTGGGCATGCAAATTAAAAAACTAGAAAGCAAGCAAATTAAAAATCCCTAGATGAAAACTAAATTAAAAATACTAAAAATCAAGGGAGAAATTAATAAAATCAAAAGTAAAGGAACTATTGAATTAATAAATAAGACTAGTAGCTGGTATTTTGAGAAAACAGATAAAACAGACAAAGTACTGGTCAATCTAATAAAAAAAGGAATGAAGAAAACCAAATTGACAGTATCAAAGATGAAAAGGGAGACCTCACCTCTAATAAAGAGGAAATTAAGGCAATCATTAAAAACTATTTTGCCCAACAATATAGCAGTAAATATAGCAATCTAGGAGATATGGATGAATATTTACAAAAATATAAATTGCCTAGATTAACAGCAGAAGAAATAGAATACCTAAATAACCCCATATCAGAAAAAGAGATTGAATAAGCCATCAAAGAACTCCCTAAGAAAAAATTGCCACGGCCTGATGGATTCACAAGTGAATTCTATCAGACATTCAAAGAGCAACTAATCCCAATATTATATAAATTATTTGATATAATAAGCAAAGAAGGAGTCCTACCAAATTCCTTTTATGACACAAATATGGTACTGATTCCAAAGTCAGGTAGATCAAAAACAGAGAAAGAAAACTATAGACCAATCTCCCTAATGAACATAGATGCAAAAATCTTAAATAGAATACTAGCAAAGAGATTCCAGCAAGTGATCAAGAGGATCATCCACCATGATCAGGTGGGATTAATACCAGGAATGCAAGGATGGTCAACATTAGGAAAACCATCCACATAATTGACCGTATCAACAATCTAACAAACAAAAATCACGTGATTATTTCAATAGATTCTGAAAAAGCCTTTGACAAAATACAGCACCCATTCCTATTGAAAACACTTGAAAGTATAGAAATAGAAGGATATTTCCTAAAAATAATAAATAATATATACCTAAAATCATCAACAAGCATCATATGTAATGGGGAAAAATTAGAAGCCTTCCCAATAAGATCAGGAGTGAAACAAGGATGCCTATTATCACTTCTATTATTCAACATAGTACTAGAAACATTAGCAGGAGCAATTAGAGAAGAAAAAGAAATTGAATGTATCAAAATAGGCAATGAGGAGACTAAGCTATCACTCTTTGCAGATGATATGATGGTCTACTTAAAAAATCCTAGAGAATCAACTAAGAAGCTTGTAGAAATAATCAACAACTTTAGCAAAGTTGCAGGTTACAAAATAAATGCACATAAATCATCAGCATTTCTATATATTTCCAACACATCACAGCATCAAGAGGTAGAAAGAGAAACACCATTTAAAATCACACTAGACAATATAAAATAGTTAGGAATCTATCTACCAAAACAAACACAGGAATTATACAAAAACAACTACAAAACACTTTCCAAACAATTAAAACTAGATCTAAACAATTGGGAAAAAGTTGATTGCTCATTGGTAGGACAAGCTAATATAATAAAAATGACCATCCTACCCAAATTAATTTATCTATTTAGCTCCATACCTATCAAATTACCAAAAAACTTTTTTTCCTAATTAGAAAAAAACCTATAACAAAGTTCATTTGGAATAACATAAGTTCAAGAACATCAAGGGAAATAATGAAAAAAAAATTTGAAGGAAGGGGGCCTAGCAGTACCACATATTAAACTATACTATAAAGTACCAGTCATCAAAACAATATGGTACTGTCTAAGAGACAGAAGGGAGGATCAGTGGAATAGACTTGGGGTAAGTGACCTCAGAAAGACAGTGTATGATAAACCCAAAGAGCCCATCTTTTGGGACAAAAATTCACTATTTGATAAAAACTGCTGGGAAATTTGGAAAGCAATATGGGAGAGATTAGGTTTAGATCAACATCTCACACCTTACACCAAGATAAATTCAGAATGGGTGAATGACTTGAATATAAAGAGGGAATCTATAAATAAGTTAAGTGAACACAGAATAGTATACTTGTCAGATCTCTGGGAAAGGAAAGGTTTTAAAACCAAGCAAGACTTAGAGAAAATTACAAAATGTAAAATAAATTATTTTGATTATATCAAACTAAAAAGCTTTTGTACAAACAAAAACAATGGAGCCAAAATCAGAAGGGAAACAACAAATTGGGAAAAAAATCTTTATAACAAAAAACTCTGACAGAGGTCTAATTACTCAAATATATAAGGAGTTAAATAAATTGTATAAAAAAATCAAGCCATTCCCCAATTGATGAATGGGCAAGGGACATGAATAGGCAATTTTCAGATAAAGAAATCAAAAGTATCAATAAGCACATGAGAAAGTAATCTAAATCTCTAATAATTAAAGAAATGCAAATCAAAACAACTCTTAGGTATCACTTCACCCCTAGAGATTGGCTAAAATGACAGAAGGGGAGAGTAATGAATGTTGGAGGGGATGTGGCCAAATTGGGACATTAATGTACTGCTGGTGGAGTTGTGAACTGATCCAACCATTCTGGCTGGCAATTTGGAACTATGCTCAAAGGGCTATAAAAGAATGCCTGCCCTTTGATCCAGCCATACCATTGCTGGGTTTGTACCCAAAAGAGATCATAGATAAACAGACTTGTACAAAAATATTTATAGCTGTGCTTTTTGTGGTGGCAAAAAACTGGAAAATGAGGGTATGCCCTTCAATTGGGGAATGGCTGAACAAATTGTGGTACATGCTAGTGATGGAATACTATTGCACTCAAAGGAATAATAAACTGGAGGAATTCCATGAGAACTGGAAAGACCTCCAGGAATTGATGCAGAGTGAAAGGAGCAGAGCCAGAAGAACATTGTACACAGAGACCAATACACTGTGGTAAAATAGAATGTAATGGACTTCTGTACTAGCAGCAATGCAATGACCCAGGACAATTCTGAGGTATTTATGGAAAAGAACGCTACCCACATTCAGAGGAAGGACTGCAGGAGAGGAAACACAGAAGAAAAACAACTGCTTGAACACATGGGTTGAGGGGGACATGATTAGGGATGTAGACTCGAAACTACCACACCAATGCAACTATCAACAATTTGGAAATAGGTCTTGATCAATGACACATGTTAAAACCAGTGGAAATACACATCTGCCATGAATGTGAAGGGGAAGTTGGGGGGTGAAGGGGAAAGTGAGAGCATGAATTATGTAACCATGTTAACTTTTCAAAAAATAAATATTAATAAATGCTTAAAAATGAAAAACAAATTATAGCCTTGCTTTTTGTGGTGGCAAAAAACTGGAAAATGAGGGGATGCCCTCCAATTGTGAAATGGCTGAACAAATTGTAGTATATGCTGGTGATGGAATACTATTGTGCACAAAGGAATAATAAACTGGAGGAATTCCATGTGAACTGGAAAGACCTCCAGGAACTGATGCAGAGTGAAAGGAGCAGAGCCAGAAGAACATTGTACACAGAGACCGATACACTGTGATAAAATAGAATGTAATGGACTTCTGTATTAGCAGCAATGCAATGACCCAGGACAATTCTGAGGGATTTATGGAAAAGAATGCTACCCACATTCAGAGGAAGCACTGCAGGAGAGGAAACACAGAAGAAAAACAACTGCTTGAACACTTGGGTTGAGGCGGACATGATTGGGGATGTAGACTCGAAACTACCACACCAATGCAACTATCAACAATTTGGAAATAGGTTTTGATCGATGACACATGTTAAAATCAGTGGAAATGTGCATCAGCTATGGGGGTGGGGGTGAAAGAAAGTTGGGGAGTGAAGGGGAAAATAAGAATCCTGTAACCATGTTAACTTTTCTAAAAAATAAATATAAAAAAAGAAGATAACCTTTTGCCAAAAATGTAGGGCAAATATATACCTTATCATCATCCTACTCTGTGAATTCATATAGACTATTATGTAGTTTGGGAAATTTTGATGTGGACTTTCAGAGAAATACTTTATATTAATGTTTTTACTATAGGATTTTAGTAACAGAGGGGTGCTCCTGAGTGCTCCCAGACCTCAAATTTATCTCTAGAATTCTGAGGGGAGAAGTAGTCATACACTCCTTGAGATCTCTACCTGACTGTATAAGTTGTAATTGGGAAAGTATCTCTAAGGGAGAGTGCTACACTTCAAAAAAATGAAAGTTCTGTTCCATATATTTTATTCAACTAAAAACTCTGAAGCTCTTCTGGTTAAAGAATCTATGTGTGCTCCAAGAATAAGGATAAAAAATGAGATTCTATGAAGGAAAAATGGAGATATTCTGAAATCCTGAGAAACCAAAAAGAATCACAATGGAAAAATGAATCCTTTATTCCATGAATCCTGCCACAGTATAAAAAAAATAATGATCCATGCTGATGGGTGACAGCGGTCAGTAACTGTAATGTATATTGCTATTTTCACACTACAATTTTCTCTGAAAGTAAATATTGCTTTTTGAATTGTGATCATTAGAACACTGTAAAAACATTTAACATAGCCCTCCTGCTGGGCTGTTATTTACCTGAAAGTTTTACTTGCAGAGATTGTGACTATAATCATTAGGAGCTTCAGAGGAATAATAATAAATGTGGCCAGCTTATGTATGGAATATTTTAAATTAGCTTCTCCAATGACCCCTCTCAGAGGTACACTCTTTTTTACAAATATACTTTTCTATGGCTTAACAATATCGATAGTGGCAATGGTAATAATACTACTTGGCATTTATATAATGCTTTTTCTCTGCAAAATTCTTTTCCTTTTTTAACAAAAAAGAATGTAAAATGTACTTTCTTAAGTTCATCTCTTCCTCATAAAAAGGAGACACAGTTTTTATGTACTTCAGACTGCAGACATAACATCTCGAGAACATAGATGCCAAATAGAATATTTAAAATAGCCATTCTTGTCAGCATTTCTCCTTTAAAAACAACAGGTATTCCTTTCTCAAACATCCCTCATCTAACCCCCACCCCACTCCCTGTCCATTTGCCCACCTTTCTGCTGAGCTGCATGGCCCAGGAATGCTGGGTGCTTTCTGCTGATGCTGCAGCTGCTTTTCCACCAACCACCCCCAGAAGTCAGGCCCAGAATCAAGTTTTCTATTAAAAAAATTTTTTTAAAAAGCAAGGAAAAAAAAACAGAAAAAGACAAAAAAAATTTCCCCCAGACCCTGGGGCTGCAAGGATTTGTCTGTGTGAAGTGCCAATGACCTTGTGACCTTCAAAAAACGCACACAAGGCTCCCCAGCCCCAAGCCTGCCTTACCCCCTGTGACCCCAGTAATGAGGCTTGCACATTAACTACTGTAAAAAGGAGCAGAGCTGGAGAAATGTGAATAATGGGAATAATAATACTGATAAGAATAAATAATGGCATTTGTAAAAAAAAAGCAGGTAGTTTTGTTAGCCATTTAACACTCCTGAGAGTATTCTGTTGGTGTAAGGTCATAAAACTAAGGCTGAGGAAATTCAGGGGACATCCAGGCCATCCTCTTCATTTTAGAGTTGAGAAAACTGAGGCTCAGAGGCATTGTTATTTATCTAATGTTATACAGGCTAAGTATTCTAGTAGATAAACTGCTGGGCTTGTAATGAAGAATTTCAGTTTAAGTCTATCCTCAAATATGTTACTAGCTCTGTTACCCTAGGCTAGTCACTTAATCTTTGACTTCATAGATTTTCTCATCTGTAAAGCAGGGATAAGAATAAATTGTGGTGAGGACCAAATGAGAGAAAATAATATTTGTAAAACACTTTGCAAACCTTAATGTGCTTTATAAATGCTAATGCTTGCATCAAAGTCAGGACTTGAAGTTAGACCTTTGACTCTAAACACAGTGCTTTTTCCACTGTAGCACACTAATGCCATTCTATCATGTACAAAACTCACACAACTCTTGTGTTTACAAAATAAAATCAGAGGTGAATTGCCCAGTTGTGTTCCAAACTCAATCTGTTTCCCTCTCTCTCTCTGTCTTTCTTTCTCCAAATCTATGTATATGTAACTCCATGTGTATGCATCTTCATATAAGCTCATTTTATTTATATATATATACATATATATGTAATATATCTTGTGTTATTGTTGTTACTGATGAATTTGTTGAACAATTTATTAGAATTTTGTCATTCCTGAAACAAAGGAAATGTTATCTTCTTCCCAGTAGATATAGACATTGTCTCAGCAGATGGGCTAAACCACATTGAGGATAACCAACCAGCCTCAAACCTGTTGTTGATTTAAGGAGATGTCTATCCCAAGCATACGAATATATCCCCCAGAGGAATGGGTTGATGAGAACTATTTGCTCTATTAAAAGTGGCTGAAGCAGGCACAGTAGAGACTTTAGAGCTTGGTCAGACATAAAAGATGTTCAAGTCATCTAATGAAATCCTGGGTTATTGCTAGTCATCTTGACTTTTGTCCTGCCACTGCACTTCAATGACTTGGAGGAGAAGTGAGACTGATGACTGAGAAACTCTGCCTTACTTAAAGACAACTCAAATACAATTCAAGATATGACTTCCAAAAAGAAGGAGAAACAGCAACAGCAACAACAGAGTATGGGACCAACCTTCTCAGGCTAGTGACAAGTTGATCTTAAGAAGTTCAGTTTGAGAGCATAAAACTAGAAAGAAACCTCGAGGCAACCTAAGTCTGACCTTATTTTATAGATGAGGGAAACGAAAAATGACTTATCAAAGCAAAGTAATAAATAACAAAAGTGAAATATAATCTCAAGTTCTTTGACTTTAAATCAAGCATTTTTGCTGTCCCAAACAGGCTAACTTCATTTTTATTTACGTAGATCTTTAGATAGGCACATGTTTTCTGTGTGGCCAAATTTTGACATTTTCTTATGTATGGCTCAGACAAATGCATATCATATTCAGAATCAGTTCCCAGACTGCTTTCTGTCTCAATAATCAACTGAAAAGAAGCAACATTTTAAATCAGTGTACCTAAATCTTTATAAAGATTCTGAATCCTATACTTTGTTCCCAGAGCACTGCCTAAATCTAAAATCCAACTTTTTCTTTGGGAGACACAGCATTATTTTTCATTAGGCTGAGCGGAGTGGCTGAGCCAGTGAATAGAACATCCAAACAGATAATAACAGTGAGGCATTCTCTTTGCAGGACGACATCAATTCTAGCAGGAAAATCAATGCACCTGAAGGAGAGCACAATTCTATCCAGCATCATTAATGTGCAGGAGTCAACACAAATCAAAGGAAGAAAAACTTGGGACAGTTCAGCAATGTGGGGAAGCAATTGGAGAGAAAACTGAACTAGCCTGGCCAATGGTTTCTCAGGGTAGCATTGAATGTATCTATCATAGGCACTATTGGCATGATTCTATTTCAGTGTCTCCAGCTACTAAAAATGAAGAACTTTCCCAGTGCCTCCTACTTTTAAAAGGTTTTGCCACTCTTTTTGCATTTGATCACTACTGTCTAGCACGGAGCCTCAGAGCAGCATGATATAGAAGCATGTGAAGGGGAAGACACATTCTCCTCCCAGATTCCCATAGACTCCTGGAGGACATGCAAAAGATTTATAATAATCTGTTTTCTCTGCTTAAGATTTACAATAAACCACTTTGTCTTTCATCCTGGGAAGAGATCCAGGCTTGCAATCAGTCACTCATTTCAATGTGGGCAAAAAGAGATTTTAATGAAAACAAGCCAGCCCGGCAGGGAGAAGTCACAGGTGAGCAGGCTTATTTCCAGGGCCAGACTTACATATAAGCAGCCAAGGTGTGATTGGAGAGGTTCTCAATAAATATTTATTGAAGGAAGGAAGGATGGAATGAAAATCATTTCTCTGCTTTACAGATGATGAAGCTAAGGCATGGGGAGCTCAGGGAGGTGTACAGGTTGTCTCATTGCAGCCAGAAATAGACCTATTTGATGCATAAGGTTCAACTCAACTGCTTTGCTCACTGAGCCATGCAGTTTCTGTCCCACAAATCCTCAGCTCTTCAAAGATCCAGCCAGACTGAGCACCAAAAAAAAAGCAGGGCTGATAGCTAATACTCCTTTAGACTCCTCTACCTCAAATTTTCACATCTAAGAAAGCAAAGAAATATTTAGAAACTCAAATCATGTATCAGGCAAGGGATATGCTCTGATTGTCCTCTCAGGTCCCTTGTAAGTTGGAGATGATGTGAGGATGATTCCATGACAAGAAGACTCCATCTCACCCTTCCTAAGCAGGAAGCCTGGAAGATAAGAGGAACGAACTACTACTATTCCCTTTCATTTTACACACAAGGAAACTGAGGTTCAGAGAGACTGATGCACTTCTCAGGTCCATGAAAGTTAAAAATAGCAAAGGCAGAAGTTGAACCCAGATTTTCTGACCAAAACTAACAATGTTTCAATGGCTACATTTATTCAAGTGTGTGTGTGTATACACATATATGCCTACATAGTTACATATGCATTATCTATTTATGTGTATGTATATAGATGTGTGTATATATTATATATGTAACAATGCTGCTCAGACATAAATGAGGGGAGGTGTAAGATATGCTTCCCCAGATTAGTGTTAGTCTATTTCCCAGAATGTACAGAAGAGGGACAGGGGAACAGGGAGTTAAAAAGTCATTCTTTTCTATGTGAGTGAATAGTCATTTCAATAGGCAGGCCACCCACTTGGAAAGTGGTCATGGGTGACTTGATTAATTTCCAAAGCCAGGACTATATATGGGCAGAATAGAACTAGTTCATTGTGAAACTTGAGGGAAACTGCTCTAAAACATTTCTTCTGCTGGCCATTTATTGCTCTTAAAATTCCATCACTAGAATAATTCTTTTGGTTAAAATATTATGCCAAGAGAGACTGATTAAATACAAACACCACAACTGGAATTTAAGTCATTACTGATCACTGACACCTTTGCTTAGACTAATTATTCTGCTATCTGAGAGAAGAGACGATTCCCAAGAAGTAAGTTTCAAAGAAGAAAAGACTTTGAAGCAGGACATTGCAAAGGAAGAATCCTGAGCACTTGGGAAGGCAGGGTGAACACTAGAAGGTAAGTGAAAGAAAATGGGGTTGAAGCCCAGAAAGCAAAGGTATGTGGGAACTAAAAACAAATTTCTCTGTTACACAGTTCTATAAAATACTGACTCTGCTCACTTTGAGATAAATCATTTGGCAACCTTCAAGATGAGGATGTCTAATGACAAATAACAAAAGGCAGATTCAGAAAATAGAGGTTGAACCCACAAATTAAATAGTGCTTATAGAGAATATTGAAAGCAGAGCATATATTGTGGGGATTTTGTTTTGCATGACTATACATATTTATAATAGGCTTTGTTTCTCTTGTCTTCTCACTGGTAAGAAATGGGAAAGGGAAAGGAAGAAGGGAACATATTCAGAAGTGAGCTTAAAATAAAACTGAATTTTAAAATAAAAGCAATTTTTAAAAATAAAAAGGAAGTATAGCACAGAGGACTGCTTATATGAGTAAATACCAATCCAGCCAGCCAGAAGAATGAGATTATTCTGAACAAAAAAAGAATGCAAGTTATTGCTTTCATGTAGGGGAGGAGAAAAATTGATTTCTTTAAGAGTGAAAAAAGGGGAAATTAAACTAGAATATTGCAGGTCCCCTGGAATTCTGGGTGAGGCTTGACCCTGTATCTTGCAGGAATTCCACCCTGCCATTTTCCATGTTGCAGTATGCAAATAATTTTTTAATTTTTAGCCATCTAACATTGGTCAAAATTAATAACTAGCTATCATTTAAAACATTTGCTTTTAGGGCAGCTGGATAGCTCAGTGGATTGAGAGTCAGGCCTAGAGACAGGAGGTCCTAGGTTCAAAGCCAGCCTCAGACACTTCCCAGCTGTATGACCCTGGGCAAGTCACTTGACCCCCATTGTCCATCCTTACCACTCTTCCACATAGGAGCCAATACACAGAAGTTAAGGGTTAAAAAAATAAAAATAAATAAATAAAACATTTGCTTTTTTATTGACTAGTATATTAAATGATAAATGCATTTAAATTTAAATTTCATACATTGCCACATGTTTAACAGTGTTTACATATAAACTAAATTTTCTAAGGAAAGAAACATCTGATATAATTTTCTTCTTTTCTACCACTGGCCTACCAGCTACATTCTCCTGGAAACTCTAGTTAATAACTTACTAATTTTGTTGACCAGTTTCCTTGAAAATTTACCATTTGGAAAAATAGCAACATAAGTAAAAGAGAAGTTTAAGTAGGAGGACAGTCTTACTCCAAGGAGAGATATCATAAGATTTTTTTTTTTTGCTGCAGCATATTTTTGGTGACTTCTGATAGTTTTAGGATATCTTAAAATGCCCATGTCCAGTAATCATTATTTCAAAGAACATAAAATTCATACAATGAGAACATGAATTTTTATAATATCTTGATCATGAGATCACATAGCTGATGAAGTATGATTACAGAGTTACAGAAAGAATGAGCTACTCTGGTACAATGTACAGAAGCAAATGAGAGTACATATATGCCTTTAACCATCCATTTAAACTGATTGATACTTAAATATCATCTCCCCACTCACTGGCCTTAGAAATTTGGAAACAATTTGATAGAAGGTTAAGAAACTGCAAAAATACATTGTAGAATTTGATGGAATCACTGAATGAATACCAAAATGGTTGTGTCCATGATCATGACATTTTCACAGCACTAGATAATATTTTAAGCAATAAGCATTTATTAAGTGCCTAACTAAATTAAATTATTATTAAATGCTAAACATTATGCTAAGCACTGGAAATATAATTAATTTAAAGAGACAAAATAGGTTGGAGGATGGGAAATCAAGGACTATGTGGCATGGGGACATGTTGTTCCATTGCATTGAAACCAGGGAAGGCAGCAGATGCAAAGGACATCCCACTGTATGCCCTTCCTCCAGACAGGAAGACATTGGGAGGAAACCTTCCAGAGGCAACTAAAAAAAGTGGTATCCATCAAGGCTTGAGTTGGTATCAGTTCAAATATTAATATATTTTCTTTTGCAGAAGGAAACTGTATGTGTAAAATAACTGGGAAATTATTTACTACCTAGAAACTCTATTTGTAGCATAATTGGGCAATTATTTACTACATAAGGAACCACTAAGAAAAAAATTTAATGCAATTACCTTGACCACTGTCAAGAACTCCTAAAGAGTTCACAGACCACTAAATGGGAACCTCTAGCAGATTGGATAAAAGGCTAGTTTGGAAGCCAGGAAGATCTATGTTCAAGTTTCACCCCCAAAACATAAGTCTAATGTTACTGTGCGCAAGACACTTAATCTTTCAATGCTCCAAAAAATTCTTAAGAATATAAGTAAAGAGAAGTCATTGGCTTGCAGTAGTAAGAATTTTCTCATCTAGGAGTTTCCTATTCCAATCGAATCACAGATAGAGTCCTTTTCTTCCTATGTAAAGTATGAGTGCCCAAATGTCAGTTCTTATATGCAAAATTGATATTAGCTTAATGTAATAATCCTCATAAATAATAATATCATAATATCTTGCATTTATAGAGTACTTTTAAAAATATGTATCTTCAATGATACATGTAAAACCCAGTGGAATTGTGCTTCGTCTAAAGAGGATTAGGGGAGTTTGGGGGAGAGGGAAATAACATGAAATATGTAACTAGGGGAAAATATTCAAAATTTAAAAAATTTATCTTATTGATATTTTTTCTTATATCATAACAATATCACATCATATACCTCCTTTCCAACTCACCTCCCAGAAAGTCATTTAATATAACAAATAATATTTTTTGGAAAGAAAAAAATGTCAGCACAATCAATCATTGCATTGAAAAGGTCCCAAAATGTGTGCAATGTACCTATGGATTTCTCATTTCCACAAAGGGATAAACTGGAGTTGTCTTTGCATAACCATTCATTTGAGTCTCACTCAATCTTTATAATTGTGTTATATTTAATTTTGACTTTGGGATGTGTTATTCTTTCCATTGACATTGTTTTAGTTACTTTGTACTGCATATTGTTTTCTTGGATTTTACCTTACATCAGTTCATAGAGATTGTTCTGTGTTCCTATGTATTCATCACACAAATCATTTCCTACATCATGATAATATTCCATTACATTCATGTACCACAATATGTTTAGCTATTAGCTAACTGATGGGAATCTACTTTGTTTCAGTTTGAGCTATCACCAAAAGAGCTGCCAAAAATGTTTTAGAGTATATAGGGACTTTTTTCTTATCAACAATTTCCTTGGGGTATAAACTTAGCAGTCCAGTCTCTGGTTCAAAGAGTATGGATATTTTAGTCATTTTATTTGCATAATTCCAAATTGTTTTCCAAAATTGTTATGCATTTCACAACTCCACTAAAGAAATTGAGTGTGTATAGGGTGCTTTTAGCTGTGCTATCTCATCTATTATCTCTTGAAATTGTCTCTAGTTCTCCAAAATAACTATTCAGTGAACTATCTGAAATCTGTGAGATTTTTTTCTTCAAATTGGTATGACATAGAAAGGGGGCTTTTAATGAAATCTTATTTACTAAATAGTGCCATCACCTAAACCTAAATGCTTATGTGTGTGTGTGTGTGTATATATATATATATATATAT